>NC_051160.1:39150985-39216714 GCF_013339745.2 Dermacentor silvarum
GGCGGTCATCCTACCTGCTAACTTTGGGTTGCTGTCTTAACTGCGATGAGTCTCAAGGTTGATGAAAGCTGCAAACGATCTCATTAGCTTTTAAGCACTCCTTCGTATTCTGTAATACAGCTTCATGTTTTCAGAAATTGTGGAGAGCCCCCCCCCCCTCCCCCCCTTATCAGCTTACGTTAGGACAAAAAAAAATCTCAGGAAAGCAGCCGAACAGTCTGAGACCACTACCATGGCAGCACTCACCAGAATAGATACTACGCTGTCTTGTGTTAATGCGCTATCTATCTATCTATCTATCTATCTATCTATCTATCTATCTATCTATCTATCTATCTACTATCTATCTATCAAACTATCTATCTGTCTGTCTGTCTGTTTGTCTGTCTGTCTATCTATCTATCTATCTATCTATTATCTTAAGCCAATTTTAAGATGTCCAAGCTGTCTACTTGCTTAGACCACAATGTATGTGCTCTTGGTCGTGAGGTTTTCATGCTTGCTCCATCATCGTCAGTCGAGCTTCATCATGACTCTCGTCATGCCATCGTCGTCATACCTTTTGCGGCAACTCAAGTTGTCTTATAGCTTTGCAAATAGGTATGGGCACGTAGTCTTGAAGCCGACGGGGTCGTTACGTTGTAGTCGTTCACGATTCGGCATGCGATGGTCGTTATGCCGTCGTCGTCATGCTGTGGTCGTTGTACGTTGTCATACCATCGTTTACACTCCTTCGTCATCGCCCTATAATTGGCACTCCCGCTCCGACATTGAAGTCTCGTCATGCAGTCATCTTCACGCCATCGTCGTAATACATCCTTCGTTATACAGTCGTCATCGCGCAGTGTGTCGCTATGCAGTACGCATCTCAATTTCCACTTGCCCTTGTCATGGCATCCTCCTCCTTCTGCCGTCATAATACAGTCATAGCCATTCATTCCTTGTCATGCAGTAGTCGAGATGAAATGAGAACGTCGTTGTTACCATACCGCTTTCTTTGTTCCGTCGACATCATTCCTTCTTTTTCATTCTATCCTAATTGCGCTATCGTGATTCAGTCAAGATTATTTCGCTGATGTCATGCCATCGTCACAACACCCTATCGTCTGACAATCGCTGTCCGTTGCACCCATTTTAACACGATGGCTGTCTTACCGTCGCCCTTACGCCATCATCGTCATTACAGTTTCGCCATCAGCTAGTCATCAATACGCTCAACGAGTACCGAGCGAACCTCGCGCGGTGATTTTCAACTTGCCGATGGAATCACTGAGATCTCCTCCTCTTAATCAGCACCTCCGAGTTTGTGCGCCACCCGATCTCGGAAGAAACGCCCCAACGAAAGCCAGAATGATCGTTTTGAAGCGCTTTCCAATTGCCTATGGCCGCGTCGCCTAACAATGCGCATGTTATATATCGCCGAAGGAATAGAGGTCTCAGAATAACCGCAGTATATTTTCCATCAACGTGACATCAGTAATCTCTGTCGTTGCATTACGTCAATGGTAATCGCGTTACCGTCGGCAGTAATCTTACGATGGCTTCTGCCATGTTTTCTTTTTCTTTTCACTTTTACTAAAGAGTGCGAAAAAAATTATGTTCCGGTTGCCGGAAATTACAGGCTCTTGCTGTTTTCGCTTCTATTCCACTTTCAAACGCTGCTTTGAGGTCGAACGACGCAGATATCTCAGCAGATTCTTGTTACAAAGCTACGACATGATCGGATTATATTGAACCGTCAGCTGTTGTTTGCTGACTGCATAATTTTAATAGTTCGAGATGCATAACAATAGCTCCAATCTGGTAATCCACTCTGGTACATACGTACGAAAGTTGGGTATCCCGTTTTGTTGAAATTATGCCACGATCATACGCACACTTCTATTCTTTCAAAGCTAGCCAGGTCTTTGAAGTGCTCGGCTTGTGCGCCTCGTGCCACTTTCTCTTCTTCTTTCCGTGCAATCCGTGCAATAGCTCGTGTTTAGAGGCACTGTGTCATTCAG
The DNA here is from genome assembly GCF_013339745.2 of Dermacentor silvarum. Taxonomy (NCBI): domain Eukaryota; kingdom Metazoa; phylum Arthropoda; class Arachnida; order Ixodida; family Ixodidae; genus Dermacentor; species Dermacentor silvarum. Next base: position 39,152,989 of record NC_051160.1, read on the forward strand.
CACTATTCTCGGTATCGACAAATGTTTGCCAGTACTTCACTCGTACCAGTCTACGCTACATAGAAACTGTGCAACGTTGTACCAACTTCATCATCGCGCAAATAAAGAATCATTGTGTACTTGTTTCGTCATCATCATCATCAGCCTATATTTTTGTGATGAAATAAGTGCACAATTGTCGGAGTTGAAATGCCACGTCAGCTTACCATACACCACATGCCATAGCAAAGGTACGTAAGAATGTATAATACACAGTAGCTGATCACGTCGCAATGGGTGTTTCGTTCACTTAGGCTCCTGCGCTACCTATGTAAAATCTAACGAATGCCACCTCTTAAGCACGCGTCGTACGGCTGGCATATAAATTATGCCATTGTCGCCAAGCCATCGTCTTCAATGTGGTCGTCGTCGAGCGGTTGTCGTCGCAAACATATACGCGCGCGATCCACCCGCACCCAACTATTCTTTTTTACACAAGCACGTTCGACCATTTGGTGTCGCTTTGCGAAGCGCCCAACAAAGCTGGATAGCCAGGCACCTGAAAAATGCTTCGCATAACATAGATTCCCACAGTGCGTGGGATCTGCAAGTTTCTTGTCTTTTTTTTTTTATAGAGCTAAGCTGCAGGATGAATTTCCTTCAATCTCATTTGTGTCGCTTACTAACCTGCAAAATACCATTATTATTGCAGAATTGGTGCATAACACCAACGCAAGCATGGCGGAAAATGTACTTGATAATGGAGGCTCTCCAACTGAGACCAGCAACGCGACAACCCCCAACAATAAGGTATGCGCTGTTTAGCGTTTAGGTTGCTGTCCTTAGTGTAGAGTGTTTTCTGAAATTCCCATTTCAGAATAAGACGGAAAAGATGCCATCGGCAGTTTGTTACAGTTTATGAACCTGTACAATGATTTAGCTCTTGCAGAAATGCAGCAAAACTGCAGTGAAAGCAATACAGAAAATTGAGGTGGCACATCGACCACACAGTATAAGAAGGGGCGGGGCCCGGATATTCTGTAATTGGCCACCTCGTGGACTGTTCCTTTCGGCCGGCGCTGACTGGCTGGAGGTGTATGTCCTCAGAATCCTCGGTTCCTAGCTAGAGCGATAGCAGAATCGTTATAAAAAGTCACACATAACTTGTGAAAGCGCTAACGCTACTAGGTTATTCCCAGAGGTAGTGTTGATAGTAAAATTGGCGTCACGGGGAGACTGCATGATCAAAACATTGCCGAGAACAGGCAAGTGTACTCAAGGGCACAGATATGGGGGCCCATCTTATCCTCTGCACGATATCTACTATACGAATCGCAACGCTGGACCGAACCGGCAAGTAACGCACTATGATAATAAAATCAAATTGCCATCACCCAGGCGTAGCGTGTGAACATAAAAACTTTGCCGCTTGTTCTAGGTTTCATGTCGCTTTTTGGACAAGTATACGTTGCGGGGCGTTTCCAACATAGGTGCGGCGATGACAGGAACAACAGGGAGAGGCGTTGAAGACAAAGGAGATCTCGTCGAAAATAATGTGCAGGAAGTTTCCGTAGACAGGTGTTGGTGATGGTTCATGACAATTGACGTGGTTATCAACGCTGTTGAACCATGAAACTTGTACAGTTATGTTTCATACATTTCTGTACACAAACCCTGCAGAAAACACTCTTTACCCAATCGCAAAGTACAACATTAGCCGGCATGGTTTCACTGTATCCATGTTGCAATACCTGACGTCATGTAGACCTGCTTTTCCATTACAGCATAAGGTAAAACATTTTTTGTCTATTTGTGTTTACATTCCGCAGAATTTATGTGAAACGACTAAAACATTGTCTTACGTACGTACACAACAATTAGTGCGTTGATCGCAAGATATTGGTAGGCAATTTTTTTTTTTTTTGCTTTAGTATACCTTCAACCATGTGGTCAGAGAACACGAGGGATAAGGAAAGAGTCCGTGACAATAAAGAGTTGCGCGGACAACTGAAGCTTCATTTCTTGACCACGCCAACTAAGCGCTCGTTGACAAGAAAAAACCGACGAGGCATATCAGCATGAGTAAAAAAAAAATTGCGGCACTACATAGCTAGTGATGACTTTCGACAGTTCTGCGTTAGCATTAAATCTATATAACAGCACCATGTATCGCCGTTGTCGAAATGAATGTCCTTTGAAGCGCGCACTGCAGAGGGACCCCTCTTTCGCATTTGTTAAGAACACTCGGCGCCACCTAGTGCCGACGCCGCGAAGCCAGCGCTTGGCTCCGAAATGCATAACGCGCCAGGGTGTGCGAACGCTCAGAAACGCGTCATTTTGCCGTTTGGAAAGGAAGAGCGTAAGTGATTCTGTTTATGACGAAGGCCTGTACGAAGGAGCGAAGTTAAGCCTGCTTGCCGCTTTGATACCCGAACACAACTATGGGACATAATCGCTCTTCAAGGTGGTTTTTATCGTCTACTGTTAAGTTATGAACTTGAAAAAGAATTTTTAAAATTTGAATACAATGGTTAGATGCCAAAAGCTGGGTCTCTATGTACGTGAAGAAAATAAATATCTCCATCATATCCTCATGTTTGCTGTGGTAAGAACTGAATTTCATTGTTTAAACGCTGAGATGAAAATGAAACTACGTGTAGACCATTGCCATGTTGCTGCCGCGTCTGGTACTTTCACGCAAGCTCAGTGACTTCGAAACACAGCTCGAGGTTCCTTTATGTGTTTGCAAGGACATCTAGACCAATTTATTCTCAAGTTTCTCAAAAAAGAATGAGATGATGATTAGTAAACAGCTTCTCCAAAGTTGCGCATGCACCGCGCTTCATACCCTGATTGAATGTTTTCCATAATCACATCCGAGAGAATTTTGAAAAAAAGTTGAAAGCAATGTGCAATGTGTTGCACAAAGGGTCTTTGGAGGATACATAAGCCGACAGATAGGTTTTCTTTCGCATGACCTTTCAAATGCTAATGCATTAAAACACTTTCAAAGTAGGCTCCAACTAAACACATTACATGAATGACATGATAACCACCGACTTAATTAATGTTGCATTAGCGGAAAGCAAACTACATGGTCACGAGGCTGTTTCTGTGCAATTATCAAAACCTATTCTGGCGAACAGTAGTACTTTTGTTTGCTTTTTCATAAAATGTTGCGCCAAAAACAGAAATGAATGTCAAAGAGGTGCAGCTCTTAGGAGGCGGAACGTTATGGACACGCCCAGCGTTGTTGAAGACGATAGAGGAGGCCTGGTGTGGGTAAAAGTAAAGACATCTCTCGAGCAGTGCAGAAAATGTTTTTTTTTTTTTTCATAGCATGAAAAGGTTTACAGTGCCTCAACAGCAATGCAGATAGCTTGAGTAACAATTATCACAGATACCATTGTTGCTTTCACTGGCAATGTTTCAGGGAACCGTTATTATTTTTTTTTTACTAAAGCGTTCTGGCTTCCTTAGTTAAGTAATGGTATTTTACCCAAAATAGTATATTATTTTTTTTTCGTAAAATAAAGCATGCCTATACAGAGTAAAGGCTAGCTAGTGATAGGGAAATATGTGAAAGTGTTTTTGGGAGACGTAGTGATAATAAATCGGAAGTTGCGATGAACCAAATATGTTATGTTCTGGCAGAATCGGAATTGCAGCACTGTAAAATGTAAAGCTAGGGCACATTCACGAAAGTGGCCATCACTAACCTGTGCATTTTGCATTTTCATACTTATGAGCCGTGAAATCAAACTATTGCGGTTTTCACACCCTCAATGTGTTGTTGTGATAAGTGATTAGCCTCTCGTAGATGACTTTCCCTGTACAATGATCTTAGGAAATCGTAGTTGTGAAGCTTCACGACAGGAGCTATGAAATACGCTAATATAATTTGTAAAGTCTGGTTAATATGGCAGTTTCGCCCATTCTTTGCAAGCTAATTTTTGAGATCCTGTAAACTTTATTTCAAACTTAAAATTGTAAGGCATAGTTGTATTTTCACCAAGCAAAATCAATGCATCTCTAAGGGAAAATGACTGTTCCTATTTCGTCCTAGGTTACACCCGACCTGAGTTTTGCAATAAACATCCCGATGATGGGATTTGTAAAGAAAAAGGCGTAATAAGGGGAGACGCCTTCAGCGCAAGGAATAATATAAGGTGGTATTTTTACAATGAAACCCTTGGGTGCCAGTTGCATCGGTGGAACGGTTGCGGAAACCCGAAAAACTTATTCCTGACTTGCCACAACTGCACGACAACATGCACTGGTAAGAAAAGTTCCCCTAAGGAATCGAGGCCAACAGATATGTCGCTAAAATTTTAGTGTATTGTGTTGTGAAAGTTGTTAACCTTCGGTAAACATTTCGTAGTTGCACGTTTTCATCAAAACAGGTTGCAACCACTGAAAAACATTTTACGAGTCTCACGTAAACTAGGAATACTGCCCCGTCCCCTTAAGTATACTGGTAATAATTTAGGATTTCATTATTCATATATGTGTAATACTAGATGTCAAAGATGGCATTACAGCGAAAAGCTTTGTTGTCAACTTTTGCACGTTTTCGTCATTGGTACTAGGCGACCGATAGCAAGCACCCCTGCGCTCACTCCACTGAGTCGCTGGGTGCGTTTGTCAAAGAACGCCAAGCGAACTCGCCAACAACCTTGTGTGGCAATGAAGAGAAGCCTACAGGGACAGAGATTGTGCACATGTTCTACAACGCCAATAAGTCCGCCGAATTTGACAGCACTTTCGTATTCTTGAGACACCAAATCAGCCTTCCACGTGTGAGGGTTTCGCATCTGCCGAAACGTGGAAGGTGCCACACAAAGGTTAATTTTACTGCGAAGCCGTTAGTGCGAATCGATGCGCTGAAAAATGAACTATGAGAATTTTCACATTTTTCGGAAGATGCCATATTTCTCCCGAAGTTTATATTTTGAGGAAATGTAAGAAACTTACGTGGGCGCATGCAGGTAACTTTTGAAGTGTTTCGGGTCACTAAGAGCTAAATTCAAATGGCTAAATACTAGTTTGTGGCCCCTTTTGAGGCAATATATTAAACGCCCAAAACGTTTCCTCGCTGCTCAAGGAAGACGAAAGATGGCAGCAAGCTTGCGTAAAAAGAAGCAAAGCCATGCGACAGGTGACCTGCATCAGAAGTTTGAGTGTGTAGGGTAATTACCATCTCAAAAAAACTTGTGGGGTCTTAGGGCCTCACAGGAGTAGCGACCACCAAGGTTTCAAGCTTAGCAAGCGACAGGGCTGCGTCAGCCGTCGCCTCTAGCGCGCCGCTCCGCACCAGCTCAGGCCGCAAGGGGCTACCCAGCGACGCACGCAAGAACATAGTATTGCTTTGAGTTAGCGGCAACCATTTAATTCCTCCGGCGGCACCCAACGCTGCACAACGGCGGGTCCCGGCGCGACGTGGAAAACAAAGGGGTCCTGCACCAAGGGCGCAAATACAGACAGGCGCGCCTATAGCACGTCGCTGCGAGACCACAAGCTCAAGCCTGGACACAGCGCTACGAAAAGTCCCGGTGGCTATATGGTATACTTGCCCTCGCGATAACGAATGGGCCAACTCCCGAGAGCTGGGGCAATCACCTTCGGCTTGGGCCTTCATCAAATGCGGCTCAGCGGGGTACGACGTCGCGCGAGCGCTTTTCATGCCTGGTATTCATGCATGCCTGTGTTCCTTTTGATGTCATTGACCGGGGAAACGGCAGAAATTACAGGCGGTTGCAGGCACCGGGTATTTTTGTCACTGTTGTAGCAGTTCACAACGCAACAGTACCGTGAACCCTAGGTACCTGAGTTCCAAACCATCGCGAAACAACGGCGACACGAGAAACAATTTTTTTAAAGATCGCGGGCATCGCGAACTCCTGACGGTACCGGCGACTTTAGGCATGGTGATGACGCTCTCTGCTAGGGGAAGGAGAAGCGCGGGCGCCTGTCACCAAATTTTAGGTTGGGAGCCCTATTGCTAACAAGAAGCCTTCTAATTTGGGGTTTGTATTTGTGTTGTGTTAATTTGTATTTGGTATTATTTGTGCTGTGCTACGTGCACTAAGAGGCCTCAGATCATCTTATTTTGGTGAAAGTGGTTAGAAAGTGAGAGCAAGGTACCCAGATCCCACGAACGATAACTCGATCTCAAATATCGAATGAAGACCTCGTCCTAAATTATCCTGCTGCAAGTGCTCTAAATCATATCGTCATTATCCACTATGTTTCCAGTGTCCCGACAGACGCCTCGATCATTCCCAGCATTTATAAAGTTAAGAAACGAGGAAGCTTATGTGTAATAGCAGGAGCAATTTCAATATTTGGTTTGGCTGCAGTTTTTTCCTATAAATTGCGTACGTGAGTGCACCGGAGGGGTATATTTGTGTTTTACGAACGACGAATAATTTAAGGTTGATGTCTTGGGACAACTATAAATGTAAGCACGATCAGAGATTTCGAAAATTGAGAAGCGGGATAACACTATGTCAAATTACTATGTCGTGTTACAAGTTGATGAGTTTATTACATTTGTACAAAAAAAAAGGCAGATGCTATAAACCGTCCCTGTGTCTAGCGAGAACTGTGCATGACAACTAATTAAATTTTTGTGGAAATGGATGGCATCTGAAGTGCAATGTGTCGTGAAACGTTGATGTGTCTGGCTTTTTGAGGAGGGTTGCACATAACTATTGAGGCCTGTTCTTTTCACTTTTTTCACTCGTTTTTAAACATTTGTAGCTGGTGTTCCAGGTGTACTTGGTGAAATATACAAGGCGCGTTGTTTACGTTCGGATAAAGGTTCGTTATCAGTAACATGTAGGCGCAGTTTAAATTGCATTCCCTAGTAGCGGGATTCGTGCTTAATTAGGTATGCGTGCAATTTGGAGAGAGAGAATAAATCACTTGTTATTGAAAATTAAGAGCCGTTTTGGAGCTATATAGCAATTTGGAGCTATATAGGCTTGTCTTGCGAACGGCCCAGTATTTTACCCACCGGCCTGTGGGAACTACGATCGCCACCAAAATCCATCTCTTTGCGAAACGGGGAACATTTGAGCCAATATTTTAAACGTGAAAGCCTTCGGTTTCTATGTTGGCGGTGACCTAAGCAATACTGTGCCGAAAATGGCCGACGCCCCAAAGAGGAAATCACGTTAACAAATACTCAGATTGGCGTAACATTTCTCAGGGAGGTTCCTGTAAACAAAGCAAATTAGTGGCTCTGAAAAGCAAATTTGGTACATTTCGGTCTAGATGGGAATCGAACGCAGGTCTCCGGGGTGCGAGACGAGCGTGCTACCCTGAAGCCACGGCTGCTCCATGGTTCTGGCTTACCAAATGCGTGCTTAGTGCATGCCTGATTGCACACGTAACGTGGACACAGACACGCTCTCGTGCTACTACTTACGCGTTCATCGTCGTCTTCTTCGACCGCTGGCTCCAATGCTTCTCATCATGCCAGCGTTCCCATACTGCCCCTTCCTCTGCGAAAAACGCTGATGGCACTGGTCCACTACCAGTAGGTGCGGCGATTTCGGTAAGTTCTGTTGTGCGCTCGGAAGGATAATTACCAAGAACTCTTCATACACGTACCTTAATCGTGACAAAAAGTGTGCCAAGTGTGCAATCAGGCTTTCGCCCTAACGTTTTACAAACGTGCACCAATTGCTAACTTTTGTCGAACTACTATGTGTGCATCATTTCCGGCGTGTTTAAAAAATGCTATAACAACTGCTCGAAAGCGCAATTTCACACTAGGGAGTCATATTCGGGCAATGTTTTAAAGTATTTAGTAGTGCAATTACAAGCAACTGAAATAATAAGTTTTGAACATAACAGCTGGAAAGAAACAGCTTCGCTGAAAATTTAGTTGAGAGCGTGCAAGGTCACTCAAATCGGCTGTGCCTTTGTCCTCCTATATTGCTGTCGTAAATAGTACGTTTATTTTTTCTCTCTCTAGCCTAAACCAACGCGGATCAGAATTGCGTGTTTTTGTCAGAAGTGTTCCTACTATTGAGAGTTTTGTTTCTGTAGCTTTTATTTCGCACCCAAAGAAGCAATGGCGTCAATGGAACGACAAATGCGAGGTAGAGGCGATTGCATGACTACCATGAGATGTGCATTATAATATTATGGCAATGGTATAACCATGACAGCATGACGACGAAGAGAAAAGGACACCGAGATGACAACGAGTGTATGTTGACGATTTGTGATGACAGCAGGATGACGAATCTAAAATGATGGCGACGGCAAGAAAACGACGAAATGACAACGGATGCATGATAGCCACTGCCTCACGTCGAATCAATGAGGATAATGGCATGACAATGGTGGCATATTCACAGTTAATTGACGACAGTATGATTATAATAGAATGAAGAAGAAATATTGACGTCGATGCAACAACAAGTGTTGTACGGCAACGACAGCATGATGACAATGGGTTGAGGTAGCTGAAGTGATGACGATGCTAAAAAGAAAGCGTGGCAACGGTGCCATGATGACAACGGTATGACGACGACCGAGTGACAGCGATGGCGTGTTGACAACGGTATCACTTGAGTCGGATGACAAATTTGGAACGCCTACAATGAAACGATCATAACGGCATCACGACGGTGCTGTGACAAGAAACATACGTCATCTCTATGACGACGATGGCGTGACAATGACGGTGCTATGTGAGTCCGCTGACAAAGTTGGAGGGACGGTGATGCAGTAACCACGACAGCAACACGACCGCGAGCATGTACTTAGTGCACCAAGCTATTACACAGCTTGTGCCACTGGGTCATAGTATAGGTGTGACGACGACGGTGTGACGAGAGTCAGATCACGAAGCAGGACTGAAGACCATTGAACGACCATTACGGCAACGTGACGGCGCTGTGACAACGAATGCACGTGGACTGTACGACAACGATGACATGATGACGACGGCATGATGACAGTCGGCTGACAAAGCTAGAATGACGGTGGTGCAACGACTGCGACGGCGTCACAACCAGAGCACATACCTAGTCGCTCAAGCTATTATGCAACTGTGCCCACTGGCTTGGACTAGAAGGCCTGAAGACGTCGTCATGACAAGAGTCAGATGATGGAGCTTGAATGATGGCGATGGATCGACGGCGACCGCATAACCAGAGGGGAAAGCAGGTAGAAAACCGACCAATAAATGGGGCTAGTTAGTACCCTTTTATTTCTTTTTAGAACGCGCTGATGTAAAAGCAATACAGAAAGAAACAAGGGGGAAACAAGTTGCCAAGACAAAGCGCTTCCTGTACCTTGTCCCGTAAAATTCAGTTTCCGACTTGTTTCTTAGTGTAGTGCTATTAAATTAGCGCTCTCGTAACAGGTAGAAAAATATGGCCATTGGGTCGGCGTAATACAGACAGACAGACAGACAGACAGACAGACAGACAGACAGACAGACAGACAGACAGACAGACAGACAGACAGACAGACAGACAGACAGACAGACAGACAGACAGACAGGCAGGCAGGCAGGCAGGCAGGCAGGCAGGCAGGCAGGCAGACAGACAGACAGACAGACAGACAGACAGACAGACAGACAGACAGACAGACAGACAGACAGACAGACAGACGGACGGACGGACGGACGGACGGACGGACGGACGGACGGACGGACGGACGGACGGACGGACGGACGGACGGACGGACGGACGGACGGACGGACGGACGGACGGACGGACGGACGGACGGACGGACGGGCGGGCGGGCGGGCGGGCGGGCGGGCGGGCGGGCGGGCGGGCGGGCGGGCGGGCGGGCGGGCGGGCGGGCGGGCGGGCGGGCGGGCGGACGGACGGACGGACGGACGGACGGACGGACGGACGGACGGACGGACGGACGGAAATACTCCTCAAAACGGCTGAAATACTCCTACACACACAGGCTGAAAAGTAACAGCGGTACCGACGGTGCGTACGCACCTCGAGTGTATGTATAATATTGATCGCAATAAAATTAAGCAGTTTCCCACGAATGACCAAGTAATGAAAACATTGAAAGCACTGTTTAGCACGTTGGCAGGTTCTAGAAAAAAAAGAAGCACTCACTGCGATGGCATACCTCTCTGGTGGTATTTTAATTACATGGGGGTCCAACGGACATGGACGAGACGTATGTGGATGCGGCAAAATTTCTGGTACCCTGAAAACCTGTAACAGGCCATGTGGAGCCTGTAATGACATTGCACAGGCACCACCACTACGCTCCCCGTAAAGAGTCGAGCAGTAACATTAGATTCCTTTCAGGTTCGAGCACTGACACTGTTTTGCACTTTTATTATTCAATAGCGTGAGAAGATCTAAGATGAAAAGCATGCGCTTTGAATGGTGTGTTTCATGACATTTGTTAGAAGGATGTCATCCTAAAAAATCTGAGATATAATTTTGTCAAAAGCGTAGGACCTGGTATGAGCAACCTGAGTGATCGAATTGTGTAGCAATAAAACCCGCGTAGACGGCATGGATAAGCTTCCAGCATACATATACCGAATATATGCGGAGCCTCAAGGTTACACCAATGTCGACGACGATGTCAAATTTCACTTGGCTTGTCCATATTATTGCTATCGTAATAAAATTGAGGAGGTGACATGTTGGTACGACGCAGTACTCGAGGCAACTACTTCTGCGTAGCTCAAACACCGCCCTGGCCAGTTGCCGGGCGTTTTACAACTGTAGCCTCTTGCATAGTGACTATTTTCATTAGCGACGACAGTTGGTGTAGAAATCGCAAGTGAACATCTACGAGAGTTGACCTACATCTGCCAGGTGCACGCACAGTAACTCTCCTTCTCGCCTTCATCCTTGGCATCTAAATTTCTCCCTTTGCCCATGTGTAGGATAGCCCATCGGCCTTGGTGAACAGCCCCCTGCATTTCCTTGTCTCCCTCAGATAGCGGCGTTGAAAGCGTTTGAAATCAATAGGGAACAAAATGAGTCCAAAGTAAAAGTGGTGGAGTTGGTAGCTTCAAGCTAACTGTACGTTCAGCTCAGACCAGCTTATGCACACTACTGCAAAGCAGTAGTGTCTATAGAGACAATGTAACCTAGCACGTGTTGGACGCGCGTGCACCGTTCATTCCGTGAGTGACAGCACGGTTGTGACGACGGCGACAGTGAAAACTCGCTTCGAGCGTCAGTATCGCCTCCTATCGCTATAAAAATATTTCAGAGTGTCTTCAACGCACTTCTCCAACGCCTTCCTGAATTTCTTCCGATTTGATTCTTCCAGCAAGGTCCCTGTTATTTATTTTGTGGTCCTAATAATTTTGACAAATATTTATAGTTGTCTTATGGTACCATAAGCTGTTTCTGTTTGGCGACCATGACCTTCCTTGCAAATTTACTCTTGCAACTGACGCTGGTCTGCTCCGGAACACTGTCAGTTGCACTTTGCTCCTCAAGAGGCAGGACATAGGACGAGTGAGGTCCTGAACAACACTTCCAACGTGGTCAATGCGGTTTAAAACTTACATCCGGGATCTCCAAGGGAGGAGACGTATTGCTAACGCATTTTTCTTGCATATAACGCTAAATCGCCAGTGATGTTTGTAAGTATACTTTAATACTATGAGAACAGGTTCAGCCCTTGCATATATCAGTGCCTGCCACTCTCACCGGGCATTATATTTCAATATAATTAAAGGTTGCAAAGGAGAGCAAACTGCAATTTGCAGTGGTCCGGAGCATACCACTTTCTTTGTACTCAGACGAAGGCTGTGCCGTGGCCCATAGGTAATCCAATAAGCATGCCTTTTTTCATGTGTGCTCCTTGTAGTTTATATATATATATATATATATATATATATATATATCCCTAGAGCACCTCGTTGATTTCTCCCTCCTCCTCCTCTTCCTCCTACCACATTCCTACCCAGTTCAGTCCGTGTACTGCTTTCTTTGTGCTTTGCACTCGGTCAGGCGGCATGTTAGACAAGGCACTTGCTTTACTGACACCGAATCTCTTACACTCGTTCCCTTCCACATAGAAATACGACTTTGTCGTCACCTCCTCATGACGATGCTACCGCTGTATTCACCGCGACCAAAACAATGATCTCACTATTGCGCATAAAAAAAAACCTTTTACTTCTGCTTCAAAAACACAACTTTGTTTGAGGTGCACTCAAAGCTTCTCCACCGTTCTTCCGTCGCACTGCAGCCCATTGTACGCCACCACCAATGCCTTTGCCGCGGAGCAGAACATCATTGACGAGAACGTCGCTGACATGTTGAAACGCCACATTCGGCTACAGGACCGACAAGTGTTTGTTACTTGTGTATAATAATCTGGAAAAAAATTAAACATCTTCGTCTTCTTCTGTCATTAAGCTCTCGGTCGTCTCCTGTTATGCTACTCCGGAAGAAGGACGATATTTTAGAATTTCTCATCGATTATCGAGCAGTTAGTAAGATCAGGCGCAACGACGTATATCGGATGCCACGAATGGATGATGCTTCTAGCTCCCTCAATGGCGCTCAATATTTCTCAAGTCTCCACCGCTGACTAGGTTATTAGCAAATATCTATGCACGAATGAGACAGGGACAAAACAACCTTTGCAACACCTGACGGAGCTTACGGGGTAAACGTAATTCCATACTGCAACCTTTAAACGGAAGATAGGCACAGTTCTAATCTGCCGGCAGTGGAAAACCTGTTTGTGTTATGTCTAAGGCGTCGTTATTTTTTTCGCTATTCGCCAGCACCGCAATGGTTGGACGAATTTCTGACATGAATTCGTAAAGCTGGTCTTCAGCTCCACACCAAAAAGTGCCCATTCTCCAGCAAACATTCAGGGGCACCTTTCCGGCACAGACCTCATTCAGAACGCTCAGAACTTGAAAAAAAAAAACACTGCATATCCACGAAGTGAATGATGATGAGTGGGCGAAGCACCGGCATTCGGGCAAAAGGCCGGAAGCTGGCTTCCGCTTCCGGCTTCCAGAAGACAGAGCGGGGCGTACATATAGTATACATATACACACACACACACACGCACACACACACACACACACCCATATATATATATATATATATATACATATATATATATATATACACTGTACATGTGTACAGTATATACAGCGCTTATATAGCCCTTGTACACCGCAGCGCCCCTAGCTACGGTCGAGAGAGAGAGAGAGAGAGCGTGCGTCGGGAACGAGAGATGATGATTTATTGGCATCCCCTTTGAAACGGGATGGCGACAAATAGTCACCTAGCCTGCTTGATTTAATCAGGTATACTACACATGTTCTTTATCTCGCATTTTTGTATACCTTTTCAAAAATTTAGCTTGTACCGCGCAGCTGCGCCTCTGTACCGCGCAGAGGCGCAGCTGTGCTCTTTCTTGTAGAGAGAAAGAGCACAGCTGCGCCTCTAGCGGGAGCGGCGAGTACTAGCGTGGCTACGACGGCGCGACACGGGACGATGCTAGACCCTAAGGAGGTTAGCCCCTAAAAAGGGGCGCCAGCGAATACCCAAGGACGCGTACACAAGGAAAAGGCGTTAGACGCGGACGGACGCTGGCATGGACGGACGCTGGGCGTCCGTCCGTGTCTCACGCCGTTTGCCTGTGTACGCGTCCTTGTGTAAACGCTGTATTCGCATGATGAACTGTTTCAAGTTCATCATGCACCAACTGGCCCAAAAGCTTGCGCTTATGTTCGCTCAGACCTTGAGGAGATTGTTGCCGTTCCTGTGTCCGACACTTTATTCATCACTTCGCGAACATAGCATCGCCATTGCACAAGCTTTTAGCCTCAGGAATTCCATTCACTTGCACTGAACACTGTGATTCTGCTCTCTGAGCCCCCAAGCCCGCCTTAACATCCGATCTCGTTATCTGTCATTTTGCTGAAAGCATGCCTTATGTTTTGCACACCGACGCTAGTGTTCAAAAGATCGGTGTTCACTTGGAACGTGACAACATATCACGAGAGATCGTTCTTGCACGCGAGCCGCACATTAAGGCTTGCGAAACATAACTACTCTAAAGTAGAGCAGACATTTCTTGCTGTAGTTTGGGCCGTACAAAAAACTTGGCCCTATCATTATGGACTCCAATTTACCGTAGTTCGCAGCATGCACTATACTGGTTGGCATCGCTGAAAAATATGTCTGGACATCTAGGACGCTGGGTGCTCCGGTTAGAAGTATTTAATTTGATCTGATGTACAAGTTCGGCAAGAAACATCATGTTACCGACGCTCATTCTCGCTGACCGCTTCCATTATCATCTGCGAGCATATTTCTGCACTGAATTTCACGGAGCCATGAGGTAGCGTCGTCACTGACGCTGTCACCATTTGCGCATATCGACACGCTTCCCTCCAATCGCTGGACTCAGTTCCTCTCACCGACGTGCTGGCCTAAACTGCCACCAAACCCACCGCGGTGGCTTAGGGGCTATGGTGTTTCGCTGCTAAGCACGAGGTCGCAGGATCGAATCCCGACTTCAGCGACCGCATTTCTATGGGAGCGAAATAAAAAATGTCCCTGTCCCGTGCATTGAGGGCACGTTAAAGATCCCCTGGTGGTCAAAATCAATCCGGGTCCCCCACTACAACGTGCCTCATAATCAAATCGTGGTTTTGGCCCCTAAAAGCCCAGAATTGAATTGAAAATTCAATTGTGCCATCGAAATATACCGTTAGGTGGCACTTCATGTTCACCTAATGCTTGTCTTCATGCTCAAATTAAGCAGTTTAGGTCCGATAATTATGTGTTGCACCGCTACATTTACTCTTCTGATGGTCACCGTTTGGTGCCAGTTATTTCTCGTTCACTGCGCACACAGGTCCCTGAAGCCTCCCGCGACGACCAGCGTACCGTAAGTGTGTTGACCACATAAATTTTCACAAGACCTGCACCGGAATCAAGCGTCGTGTCATCTAGCATGGCCATTCTACCTTTGTTGTTAAATATGTCGCTTCTGGCACGCTTTTCAAACGGTAGGAACTACCCAGATCACCTTCTTCTGGCCTGCAGCAACCCATTAAATGTTCGAAGACACCTTTCGATATCATTGGAATATACCTCTTCGGACCTCTTCCTTTCACCCCAACAGGACGTCAGTGAGTTATGGCTGCTGTCGATAATCTTACACGCTACGTAAATAACGCACTTCTGCACTGTAGCTGTGTGTCAGACGTGGCCACCTTTGTTCTGTAATCCATCGTGTTACGTCATGGCACGCCTTGCTTCCTGTTGAGTTACTGAGGCAAGCCTTTTTTGTTGACGATCCTGGTAGAAGTAGTCAGAACCTGCCTAATAGCTAATAAGACGACGTTAGCTTTCATCAGACATTGCCTGTCATAATGCATATGTATATAGCATGAGACCACTACAACTTCGGACATAATTCTTCTAGTTGTGAAGTTTCCCGATATCACCTCTGTCCAACGAACTTACTGGTGTTAGGCTCAAAACGGCGAAAGTCATTCTTAGGCGCTTCCCGCGAGGGAGATCCTTCCCCAGCACCCGCCCAGATGGCGACGCAGCCCTGGCGCCAACTGTTGATGGGTCAACAAAGAAGCTCCCCTCAAGGTGACAACGATCAACGAATTCTGTAGATGCGGTAACAGTGAGGCCAGGCTTCCGGGGTCGCTGCAAGCTGACTTTCACGGAGATCCCACTAGTTGATGCAAGGGGCCAGCGTCAAGGACTTCTATGGCAAGTGCGTTGACTTCAGGTCCCCAAATTGCCACATGGCTGCCTTATATGTGGGGTGCTCGCGCAGCATTAGAAATGGAGTCCGGTAGAATGGTGTGATGGCGTGTGGGATTTTGCGAACGGTTCGACGATTATGATTGGCCAAGACACGCTCATCAGATTCTCTGGTCTAGTCAACTAGAACAACGAGTGCTTTAAAAGGGGACATCTTGTGTGCACTGAATGTGTCCTGACGTTGGCTCAGACATGTAGTGAGCTTCTACGTTTAAAGTGCTGCTACGTGGAATGGTCATACAATGTGTAGCCAGTGTCAATACGTAAAATGAAACATTTTTCTTTCGCTCCTACTCCAGGGCGTACTCTCTGCTAGGCCTCGAGGATCTCTGGCCTAAACACTACCCTGAGCCTTAACAACTAGGTGGCAGTGGTGAGATGCAACCTGCAGCCAACGCTAATCGCCAACTGGTTCGCGAGCGACTGGATGGCAGCGGTGACATGAAACCTGAAGCCAACGCCAGTCACCAACTGCTTCGCGAGCCACTGGCGGCCGTGGGGGCATGGAACCTACACCCAAAGTCAATGGCTAAGAACTGGTTCGCGAATGGCTGGATAAACACCGCGCATCATGACTGCACGGTACAGGGTGATTGCCTGGCTTTGTGTTTGAGATTCATCGGGACATTTAGCATAGACTAACTGAAAACCATTAGAGCGTATACAACTGCCTATTGTGATAACGAGGTTGTTGCGCATCTCAGCATAAAGCAGCTTTCAGCAATAGATTTGAACCACATACTGAAGCCAGACCTCATACTTGTGTGGGAATAATGGGGACGTGAAGATCGACCGGAATTATAATCAACTGAAGGCAACTTATGATTGACGACTTCTTGAAATTGATGCGATGCAGTGGAGGAAAACGTGGGGACTTGGTGCTAATTCGGTGGATAGGCGTTTCGTTTCTGCTATATTTGCCAGGCTTCAATTTCTCTTGGGAAAACAGAATTCAACCACTGGTAGTTTATTACTTCCATTGCAATTTCTGCTGGTTTCGCAGGAAGTATTGTGGAATGGCTGAGCCAAAGCTTTGTAGTGACCATGGACCTAATGAGTTCAACAAGAACTACCTTGTTAAGGCTGCGTGAAGAGCTCAACGTGGAGGTACAGGATGACAGGTCAGACACCGAAATTCGTAGAGTCATCTTAGAAAACAACAGTGACCTGGAATACCTTCAATACTTTAGCAACCTAATTTTAACAGAGAGGAACAGGGAGCAGTTATAGGCTTGAGCAGGAATTTAAAAGACAGGATTGGATTCAGCAATAAGAAGAAGAGATGAAAGCTCTCAATCAAGAAATTGAAAGATTCGAACAGGAGTTTGAAGCAAAGCAGCAGAAATGTCAGATACCCGCAGAAGGGGTACACGGAATGTGCGAAGAAGTAGCACGACGAGATACTGTGCTAATGGAAGGCTAGAGAAGCAGCTAGGCCAGTTGTGGACGATTTGGAACAGTCATCAAGGGAGTACGTGGCGAAGTTAGCTCTTTACAGAAGACCGAAGCGACCCTGACTAGTTAGACAAGATCACCAGTTCACAGTTCAGTCGGTCAGAAAATTGCTCTAAAACACTATGTAGGCAGGGCAGTGCAGCTATTTAGAACTGCCACGTTGACGAGCTTCGTTGTACCAAAGAAAATAGCTTCATTGTACCAAGGTGTTTTAAACTCTCCGTCGGTCGAGGTGGCATTCATTTCATTCATTCATTTCATTTCATTCATTCATTCATTCATTTCATTCATTTATTCAATTTACGCACAAATCATACTGGTGGCAATTGTGACCGACGATATGAGTGCCGGTCAGGCCGAGATGCAAACGGAAGGTTCGGAAAGGAGCAGCAGAAAGCGTTCTAGTAGAAATGGGCGTTCTAGAGTCAGGAAGACGGCAGAGGAGGCAACACGGCTGGATAAAGCGAAAGGCGCTAAACCCTGTGGGGATAGTAGCCAAATAGATAGAAATTCGCATTTGTTGTGTGCAATATTTCCAGTCAGAGTGCGTGCAAGCCGCCGGACGAGAAAGAAAAGAAAGGAATGTTCGGCGCGAAGGGGGGCAGAAGCCAGAGGGAAAGGATGTTCCCTCTTGTTCGCTTCTTTTAAAGCGAAAGCTGCATACGCCTAGACGAAACGAAAAACCGTTCGTCCCAATGTTTCTCTAAACGTCTCCATTGGCTGCGCCGTCAGTTACGTCGTTCTCTATGTCGCACCCAAGCGCGCGCGCTATTGGCAGCGCCGTTAGTGACGTCGTTAGCGAGCGCTTTCCCGCCATTGCCACGTTGACGCTGCTCTGCCAGCAACGCCGTTTCCTCGGCTCGCCGTTGTAGCATGCGTTCGATATCTCGAGTTAGCTCGGCGTCGTGATTAGCAGCGTCCGCCCGCCACTGGCGCTTGCGTCCCACTTCGCGATTTCAACGAGGACGTTTCGTCGCAGCCACGGTCGCAGCCGAAGTTAAAGTGCCTCTCGAGAAACTCCCGCAGAAAGCGGGCGTTGGCCCCGGCGAGCGCTTTCCCGCCATTGCCACGTTGACGCTGCTCTGCCCGCAACGCCTCCTCCTCGGCTCACCGTTGCCGCAGGCGTTCGATATCTCGAGTTAGCTCGGCGTCGTGGTAGCAGCATCCGCCCGTTATTGGCGCTTACGTTCCACTAGAAACACAAACATGTAACCAATAATTGAGAAACGCTTCAATACAGCGTTGGGATTAGCCCACTGCTAAACACCGGGGCCGCATGTTTCAGCTTCGCCGGTTAACCATCTGTACGGAGTGCTTGGGCGTTCTTTTCTTGTTTTTTTTTTTTCTTGAGGTGCACTATGTATGAGTCAGGGAAGCGAGGTGGCGCGAAGCAGTCATACGTGACCGTGAAATTGCAGTGCGATTTCTAGATGGCATGTTGCCTGTATGTAAAGTGTCGGGGTCTGCAGCGAGGGGAATTGCCTACATGACCTTTGTATTCCCTTGTTGACAAGACTAGTTTTTAGACCACGCCCATCTCGAGTATGGGTCGAGTACTGAATGAAAAGCGGTATACGCAACATGTTTTTCGGAAACAGTTTATTTGTTTCTTTATTTTTAGTGTGGGGTTAGACGCTTAGAGATCTAGGGATCGTTGCGGACAGAAAGCTTTGATCTGTGTTTAGATTGTTTGAGAAGCTCACCAAAATTCCGATAGCGATTGTTCGCGCGGGCATGGATTTTTGAAACTTCGTTTTCTCGATTATTCGTTCTTTTTAAAACAGATAGGCTTCTTTTTTAAGCAGATAGGCCTTTTCTGTGCGTGAGATACACTTGCAACATCAAGCTCAAGTTATTTATCTGAAGCCTGTAAAGGTGCCCTTCAGTATCAGTTCACTTTTCGGAAGTGTTCGCGTGGTTTTTTCTTTGAAGCTAAAACGCGGTATTTAGAGGAGCCGTTGTTTAAACTGCAAACTGCAGCGTTTGCACTGTTACAGTAAAGCGTGTCTCGCGCAGACAGCAGACACAAAGGAGCAAAGCGTTGGTGCGTTTCTCACACTTGTAAATATAAGACAGTAGCGTTTGAGTGTCGCTTAAAGCACGGGCATAATTATTGAGAAATAAGTGCGAATCACGTTGTAGTTTAGAGCACGTAATTTACGCAATACTTTTTTTTCGTTATTTCTTTTACTGCATCTCCTTTGTGGACAAGAGCTAGAAAATGGTAGTGCGTGAGTCACACGTATGAGCGAATAGTTTTGATCGTAAAATGCGAGCGACCCTGATAGCACATTCATGAAACAACGAGGCTCCAGTGACACTATAGTACGTGCGATAACAACGGATGTTGAGTACGAACATACTGATCATGGCGTTTGTGCTGCGTATATTTCAGTTTTCATGTATTTAGGGAATTGTTGTCTATCTTGCATTTGGTCTCGTGCAGCGCGACAGTCTGGCTTAGTTGAACTCAGAGGAACATGAGAGCTCACTCTGACGGCACAAAAGTTTGGGTTTAAGTTATTGGGTCAAGCGAACCTTGTTGAATTAAGTAGATCTGGGGCGCTTTCGCGCCATATGGTGCTTTCTTCTGGGGATGACTCCTCCGTGTCGGATGTTGCGCGAAGGTTATGAACCGTGGCTAAATCTCAAAATTGTGGGCTTCAGCGAAGGTTTAGTGAAATGATGGCTGCTTCCGTGCTTTTATTCGACAAGGCAGGTGCGTTGATATGTTCGCAAGACCCGATGACTCTCGATGCGAGTACGGCGCTTTCCTGCACCCTGTGTTCTTTTGTGGGCCTGCGTGATGCCAGGGAGTGTGTGCTTGTGTGTTCCCAGGGCCGCAACGAAGAAAATGTTGGCACTCCAAGCTGGAGTGTGTCATCATCCTTAACATCTGGAAGATCAATCATCGACACTTCGCGCAGCCTGAGAGCTTGTCACCCTCAGGTCGAATCTACCGGCGATATATAGGAGTCTGTTACGTCTCAAATGGCAAAGCGAATTAGTTTTGTGCTTGCCACGAGGCAGCCCCTTCCGCAGTGCCCGCCCAGATGGCGACGCAGCCCTGGCACTGAGTGTCATGGAGATTGCACTAAATGTCGCAAGGGGCAAACGTCAAGAATTACCATGGGAGCTGTGTAGGATTCAGGTTAATAAATTGCGACGTGGTTGCCTCGTATGCGAGGGCGATCGCACAACATTGGAGGCGGAGTCCGGGGGAACGATGCGATAGAATACGTGGGATTTTGCAAAGGGTTCGACGATTATGATTGGCCGAGACACAGTCATCAGATTCCCTGGTCTAGTCGCCTAAGGAAGACGGCTATTTTAAAAGCGGGCAACTTTGATGCAATGAGTGTGTCCTGACGTGTCTTGATGTGTGCTCAGACATTTAAAGGGATCCTACATGGAGTGAGATTCCATATCTGGAGCCAATGTTAATATGTAAAATAAAACCTTTTTCTTTCGCTCCTACTCCCGGACGTACTCATCCCTATGCCTGGAGGATTCCAGGCCAACATGATACCCCAAGCCGCAACACTGGTTAGTCGCCTTCCTACTTCGTTTATAGCTGTTAGCCGATTTTTGCTCTCGAAAATTCTTTCTTCAGTGTGCCTACTAGCTTATCGGCGTCTGTGTTCGAACAGTTAATCTCAAGACTCGGTGGATGTCGACAAGGGGCTCGACTCAATAATAAAAGCCATCCAACAAGACCGCAAGCAGTGTTACGAAAGCCCTCACCATGACATTTCCTTTCGCCACAGAGATGAGGGGCTGCTCTGGACATCCATTCGTACGCGTGACTTCTGTGATAAAAATAGTGGGGGCTGTATATAGTGCTCCTAAGAACTCGTATATTTTGTGCATGCGATTGCTGCCCTGGTTATAGAGTTATTGGAAGTTGTTGGAATTTGCTCCCTATAGTTTCCGCTTCGTGAAGGCAGCTAGTCATTGTATCATTTTAACTTTGTTTCATTACAGATAAGGATCCTGTCAAAGACTGTGACGGATTTCCTTGATGTGACATTCAAATGCAGCACGAGGGAAATATCTTCGTGAAGGATTTTTGTTTTACACGTACTTAATCTCCAAACAGTTGATGAATAAAAGGACCTAGACGAAGGTTCCATAGCATATATGTTTGTGTTGCGATTTTTATCTCTCTAAAAGAATGGCGAATATAACTTCCCGAGCCAAATTCAAATTGTAATCGTGATAAAACATACTCGTATGCATTCAATAAAAAACGGAAAAGCTTGTTAGTAGGTGCACCGTCTCCTATTTTTCAGCGGCTTTCAGTTTTCAGTAGCTTACACTTGGTTATACCCCTGACACACGGGCACTCTAAAGACCTTTAGGTAAAAGGACATCTACCGGAAAGGCGTTCAAGCGTAGTGACACACATAGGTCAGCAGTGTGGGAGAACGCTCACTCACACTCACTCACCATAATTTTTTCCAGGCCCCACACTCACTCGCACTCGCACTCACCTCCACTCACACTCACTGGCACTCACTCGCACTCGCACTCACTCGCACTCACACTCAATGGCACTCACTCGCACTCGCACTCACCTCCACTCACACTCACTGGCACTCACTCGCACTCGCACTCACCCCACTCACATTCAGCGGCACTCACTCGCACTCGCACTCATTCGCACTCACATCCAGCGGCACTCACTCGCACTCGCACTCATTCGCACTCACACTCAGTGGCACTCACTCGCACTCGCACTCACTCGCCCTCACACTCAGTGGCACTCACTCGCACTCGCACTCACTCGCACTCACACTCAATGGCACTCACTCGCACTCGCACTCACCTCCACTCACACTCACTGGCACTCACTCGCACTCGCACTCACCCCACTCACATTCAGCGGCACTCACTCGCACTCGCACTCATTCGCACTCACATCCAGCGGCACTCACTCGCACTCGCACTCATTCGCACTCACACTCAGTGGCACTCACTCGCACTCGCACTCACTCGCACTCACACTCAGTGGCACTCACTCGCACTCGCACTCACCTCCACTCACACTCACTGGCACTCACTCGCACTCGCACTCACCCCACTCACATTCAGCGGCACTCACTCGCACTCGCACTCATTCGCACTCACATCCAGCGGCACTCACTCGCACTCGCACTCATTCGCACTCACACTCAGTGGCACTCACTCGCACTCGCACTCACTCGCACTCACACTCAGTGGCACTTACTCGCACTCGCACTCACCTCCACTCACACTCACTGGCACTCACTCGCACTCGCACTCACCTCCACTCACATTCAGCGGCACTCACTCGGCACATCGCACTTCGCACTCACATCCAGCGGCACTCACTCGCACTCGCACTCATCGCACTCACACTCAGTGGCACTCACTCGCACTCGCACTCACTCGCACTCACATCCAGCGGCACTCACTCGCACTCGCACTCATTCGCACTCACACTCAGTGGCACTCACTCGCACTCGCACTCACTCGCACTCACACTCAGTGGCACTCACTCGCACTCGCACTCACCTCCACTCACACTCACTGGCACTCACTCGCACTCGCACTCACCCCACTCACATTCAGCGGCACTCACTCGCACTCGCACTCATTCGCACTCACATCCAGCGGCACTCACTCGCACTCGCACTCATTCGCACTCACACTCAGTGGCACTCACTCGCACTCGCACTCACTCGCACTCACACTCAGTGGCACTCACTCGCACTCGCACTCACCTCCACTCACACTCACTGGCACTCACTCGCACTCGCACTCACCCCACTCACATTCAGCGGCACTCACTCGCACTCGCACTCATTCGCACTCACATCCAGCGGCACTCACTCGCACTCGCACTCATTCGCACTCACACTCAGTGGCACTCACTCGCACTCGCACTCACTCGCACTCGCACTCGCCTCCACTCACACTCACTGGCACTCACTCGCACTCGCACTCACCCCACTCACATTCAGCGGCACTCACTCGCACTCGCACTCATTCGCACTCACATCCAGCGGCACTCACTCGCACTCGCACTCATTCGCACTCACACTCAGTGGCACTCACTCGCACTCGCACTCACTCGCACTCACACTCAATGGCACTCACTCGCACTCGCACTCACCTCCACTCACACTCACTGGCACTCACTCGCACTCGCACTCACCCCACTCACATTCAGCGGCACTCACTCGCACTCGCACTCATTCGCACTCACATCCAGCGGCACTCACTCGCACTCGCACTCATTCGCACTCACACTCAGTGGCACTCACTCGCACTCACTCGCACTCACACTCAATGGCACTCACTCGCACTCACCTCCACTCACACTCACTGGCACTCACTCGCACTCGCACTCACCCCACTCACATTCAGCGGCACTCACTCGCACTCGCACTCACTCGCACTCACACTCAGCGGCACTCACTCGCACTCGCACTCATTCGCACTCACACTCAGTGGCACTCACTCGCACTCACTCGCACTCACACTCAGTGGCACTCACTCGCACTCGCACTCACCTCCACTCACACTCACTGGCACTCACTCGCACTCGCACTCACCCCACTCACATTCAGCGGCACTCACTCGCACTCGCACTCATTCGCACTCACATCCAGCGGCACTCACTCGCACTCGCACTCATTCGCACTCACACTCAGTGGCACTCACTCGCACTCGCACTCACTCGCACTCACACTCAGTGGCACTCACTCGCACTCGCACTCACTCGCACTCACACTCAGTGGCACTCACTCGCACTCGCACTCACTCGCACTCGCACTCACTCGCACTCACACTCAATGGCACTCACTCGCACTCGCACTCACCTCCACTCACACTCACTGGCACTCACTCGCACTCGCACTCATCCCACTCACATTCAGCGGCACTCACTCGCACTCGCACTCATTCGCACTCACATCGAGCGGCACTCACTCGCACTCGCACTCATTCGCACTCACACTCAGTGGCACTCACTCGCACTCGCACTCACTCGCACTCACACTCAGTGGCACTCACTCGCGCTCGCACTCACCTCCACTCACACTCACTGGCACTCACTCGCACTCGCACTCACCTCTACTCACACTCACTGGCACTCACACTCAGTGGCACTCACTCGCACTCGCACTCACCTCCACTCACACTCACTGGCACTCACTCGCACTCGCACTCACCTGCACTCACACTCACTGGCACTCACTCGCACTCGCACTCACCTGCACTCACACTCACTGGCACTCACTCGCGCTCGCACTCACCTCCACTCACACTCACTGGCACTCACTCGCACTCGCACTCACCTCCACTCACACTCACTGGCACTCACTCGCACTCGCACTCACCTCCACTCACACTCACTGCCACTCACTCGCACTCGCACTCACGCCTTTGAAATGAGTGTGAGTGAGTGTGAGTGAGTGCACTCATGAGTGAGTGCGCCGACCTATGCCACTGACACATGACAAAGGAGTATCTCCCCCCCCCCCCCCCCCCCCCCCCCGCCGGCAAAGTTCTTGTGCGGGAAAGAGGATCGGGCGTCTACTTTTCGAGCGGGAACGTGTACTCTCGCATACAGCGTGTACAACACATCAATAGACGAAAACGTGTGACATAACTACGGTGCCCCGTAAGTATTTTTTTACCTTGGAAAATGTATCAATGTTTAGCGGCAATACAATTTGTCAAACAGTAAAGATCTACGCTAGCTATACTCTCAAACGCTCGCACCACGTCGCTAGCGCCGCCATGTTGAATTTCGAATATACGCATTATAAGCCATAAAAATGGGAAAAAATGGTTTAGGTTCTGCAATCACTAAACATTATCTATATGCACAGCTTTTTGTAAATGTTTTCTGTCTTGCTTCTTTTAGAAACAACGCTTTTTTTTCGCGTTCATCTGAGGAACTACATAAAGAAGTTAGTGCGATGCCGTGTGTCATCGGCGCAACTCCTTTCTGCAAAGGGCCCTTTGGAGTAACAAAAGGGGTTTCCTGCAAAGGACTTTTGCCCGTGTGTCAGGGGTATTACATTACCATAAAACAAAGATATGAAACATTCAGTTTGGAAACGCACACTCTCTCAGTAATAACGAAACCAGCTACTGAGCGGCTATAGTATCAGCATATATTCTTGTAGTGTCATAGATACAACACGCGTAATACCAATGAATGGCGCGCATCTCGCGTGTCTCAAGTCACGAGCACCGAACAGTACGCTCTCTCTATTTCGGCCGGGCTGGATGTTGCATCCCCCACTCCGGTCGACGCTTCGCATTTACCCTTGAAATGAACTTGAGGACGAAGGTATGCCTTGTCGACCGCCGTCACGTCTTCCTACAATAATGCCTCATCATTGCATTGTACGTGAGTAAACTTTATTGAGAGATGTAATATAGGTGAATGAAAGCCTTTATGAAGATTTTATTTTAACAACGCGTTTTTTGTGTAGCGATATCCACGTTTGAGACGAAGCCTCGTACAACACCAGCCAACACAAGCCTCGCAGACACATATCCCATAATTCCCATGAAGGCACATCGCCCTTTAAGAAAGTCGCATAGACGGTGGCGCCTCATTACCCTCTAGGTGTTATAGTGAGAAACTCTATGATCTACTGAGGGCACTCACGCGTCCCACCTGCGTCCTATCTTAGGCTAGCAAATTCTGAACAAGGGTACACTGCACGTATCAGCGTTGTTAGTATTACGGCCCTCGAACAGACACCGCTGTTCTTTGACCTAAAGGCCCACAATAACAGCGTTACGGCGTGCACGCTGAAGCGAACGCCGAACGCCCGTGTCGTCTGCTTGGCGTCTGCTTTGAGTGGGAGACACGGGCGCCGCCGAAGAGAACGCGCCCGAGCAGCCCGTCGAGCTTCTGCTTGTTCTTTTTTTTTCGCTGCTGCTTGCATGACGCGCTGCAAGGCGCCGCCACTACATGCGCCCCCGTCGGCGCATCCTAATGTGACGTTATCTGGTCACACGCAAGCGCACGCGCTGTCGGGAGTTTCTACTTCTAAATAATCTTCCTCCGTGCTCGTGCTTAAGCAACTTCTTCACGCGCAACGCATGCATACTATATCTACAATATTGGTGCCCCGGACGTGAGTCGAACACGCAACCTTCTGATAACTTCGCATAACTGTATTAATCAGTGCATGCTCATGTGTAAGCTGTCAAATGCAAAAGTCTTGGTGGAAGACTTAACGCCGAAGACTGCGGAAGCTAGTCCTAGGGAAAAATTCAGCATGTTAATAACGCAGTTGAATAGCTTTATATTTTGCTGTAGGTGTGTTGTCGGTGCCTGCGTACATGGGTGCAAGAGAAGGGAAGCGCTGTCGAGGACGGCACAAAACTAGGTGGGGTGATAAAGTTAGGATATTTGGAGGCGCAAGTTGTAATCAGCTAGCGCAATACAGGGGTAATCGGAGATCGCAAGGAGAGGCCTTCGTCCAGCAGTGGACATAAATATAGGCCGATGATGATGATAATCTGTGCGCAGATTTACCGTTCTTTGCCCTAAATGAATGAGTTTTTTTTTTTGCTTTTCTTATTACACAAGCAATATCTTTGTTAATAAGTGTTTTAGTGTTTACGTATGTATTACGGAACAGTTAGGAAGGAAATGCGGGAAATCCATAACGTTTGTGGGGCATTTTATTGCTGTGGCAGTCACGGCTCATGAGTAATTTTTAACACGAAGGTGTTTTATGCCGGGGTCCACCAAGACTTCACTGACGTATTTCCGTCACGGAAATACGTCATAGAACATAATACAAAGAAAGAAACCAGAAGAAAAAGTTCCACAAACATGCAAAATTTGGAAATCGAACCCACGACCTCTCGGTCTGCGACGATAGATCGCCGAGCGTTTAACCCATTGCGCCACAAACGCATTTGCAGAGAGCTACACAGACGCGCCTTATATATCTAACACTCCTCCGTGTACCCGCGCTCTTGCTCGGGGCGGTGCCGCCGCCTACGAGCAGAAAAGAGAAGTACTGCATTATGACACTAACGCGCACCGACAGTGAACGCTTCGGTGGTCTCAGCACTACGACGCCTCGATGCCAGCATTCGAAGGGACGCTGGCATCAAGAAGCACTACCAACGCCACCTAGGTGGCGTTCACCGTACTCAGCACAGCGGAGCGTGGCCTCCGCAATTAGCTCTGAAAATGTTTCTGAAGTTGATCGCGGAGGCTGCAATTACGACGCGCTGTACGCGCTGATTTGACTCGGTGACGATTCAGTTACGTGCTTTGTCTTGCGCGTTGTATTAGTGTGTCAGTTACGTGCTTCGTCTTTCGCGTTGTGCTAGCGTGTGCAGCGTAGTGCAGCTTCCATATGCACGACGGTTGCTCATGGTCATCGACGTTGGTAGTCGTGATGGAGGAGACGTGCCACCAGGCGTCAGCGTGGGTGCATCAACGCCTAAGGGCGCTTTAGCCACAAAACACCAATAGACATTATATATCAATGTGCAATAAACATTACACTACTTCTGTGAAGACACGTTTCACTTTCGTGTTCTATACCGATTCCTATATAAGAGGGATCAACCACATTTTTCTTATACTGGCTGCTCAGTCATTCATATGCATATCTTGTATTATGCAGGTCTGTGCCCTTCAATTCGACCCATCATGCTTGGAACGAACGACATCGTATACCGACTGGAAGACGGGAAAAGTGGTAGAAGTACCATTGCCTGTTTCACGTCTGCGCCTTGGGTCTGTGCCTAGCGTGTTCCCCAGGTGTCCTTCATACCTCTCGAAGGAAAAACAGAGCTCGAGAGAAGCGCCAGACATCAAGCGATACCGAAAGGATGCCTCAGAACTTGCTCGTGCTATCCAAGAATCTATTGCATTGTATGAAGCGGAGGACGAAAGGCAACACGTTTCAACACACCAAGAAATGAAAGCATGCCTTCAAGCATCATCAGTGCCAGATGTGTGGACTGTCGCACATACAGAGAGATGCACAATGTTCCTCTACATTGTAAACGAGAGTGAACCATGTTTGAAGGCCTCCATAACAGTGTTTGACAGCCTGAAACTTAGTGCCTGCTATCAAGAAGTTCCAGTCAAAAGGCTGAGAGAAGGTGCTGTTCCAGACACAGTAAACGGTGCCAGATTCTTGATTAAAGTTTTGGACAGTCTGTTTGTGTTGTCATGTGAGGAAGAAAACTGCTACTTGGTGGATGCAATCAGTGTTCTCCTTGACAAGCTTGACGGCAACAGTCATGCAGAAAAGAGAGAGACTTGAAGTTTTTGAAGGAACAGCTGTTAACACTTGCTAAAGGGCGTGTCCAGTACAGTTCTCGACTAATGGTACTCTATTGTATTTTGTACACCATGTCAGCACATGCGTACAAGTTTTTAAGAAAGTAAGCGGACTGACTTTGCCTCACCAGAGCACAATACGAAATGTGTGCTCATCTTACCAGCTAGCCCCACAGGCAGAGTCTTTATGGCGCAGTTTTCTACAATGTGACGCACACAGAGTTAAGGAGCTGCAGCCTCATTAGACTTGGGTTACGTTGATGTTGGATGAGATTCACATCAAGCCTTTCCTTGACTATAAAGGCGGGAGCATATGTGGTGCGGCTGCAAATTCCAGTGACGCAGCAACATCAGCTCACGTTTTTATGATTCAAAGCCTGCTGACATCATTTAGAGAGGTGGCCAATATTCTTCCAGTGAAAACATTGACTAGTGATGATCTCCATATCATACTGAAGAAGGTTATTCTGCGTCAGGAAGAAATTAGGTTTAAGGTTGTGGCAGTTGTCTGGGACAATAATTCGTTGAAGAGAAAAGCAAAGATGATGTTTAGTGAACCACGCAAACTTAGAATTATGTATCCCCACCCTGCGGACCCATCCCGGCCGCTCTTTTATGTTGTTGACGCAGTGCACCTACTGAAATGTATAAGGAATAACTGGATTAACCAAATAAAAATGCAGGCACCAACTTCTACCCACACTTTGACCTCTCTGACAACAGCGCCCTTACAAAAATGGTTCTTGAATTTCTGATTACATCTTGATATGTTTTTGATGATACATCAGAGTGTTATCATAAACTCAACAGCTGATGACTTTTAACATCAAGTTGGCAGCAGTCACTCAGTAGAGAATACACATCACGATTTCTGCAGAGAAACCTATGCAGATTTGCAACTTATGTTCCTGATGTATAAACACTACAGACATTTAACATCAAGTTGTCAGCAGTCACTCAGTAGAGAATACACATCACAATTTCTGCAGATACACCTCTGCAGATTTTCAGCTTATATGCCTGATGTATAAACACTACAGACATTTAGCATCAAGTTGGCAGCAGTCACTCAGTACAGAATAGACATCACAATTTCTGCAGATAAACTTATGCAGATTATCAGCTTATATGCCTGATGTATAAACACTGAAGACATTTAGCATCTAGTTTCCAGCAGCCGCTCAATAGAGAATGCACACTATGATTTTTGTAGTTAAATGTACAGAGGCTTTTATGGCGTTCACTGATGTATAAACACATCCTACATAGATGTATGCTATATAACGCAGCCATGTAGTGTTCTAATATAATAAAAAAACGAAGATTTTTATAATTGGTTTGATAAAGCAGAGTTTCCGATTTTCGCTTCAATTAAGTGCAACTGTCGCTGTTTTTGTGGTGAACAGACCGCAGATTAGTGATGCTTGATTGTATTTTTTTTGCGCACGTTTTCTCACGGCGTCATCGCGGTTAATATGTGCCAAACGGCAGGACGGCGAGTATTTTTTTTTTTTAGTTTCGCCGAAAATGCTAAAATTTCGGGAGCTACGATAGGAGACATGTTCAACTTGGAACCAGCGCGCGCGCGCGCCGATGCACCGCGACACAAGCCTGCGCTAGCCCACCGGCGACACAAACATCAGCTCGCAAAATAATTTCCGCTAGATAAAGTGATGCGTACATTACATCATATGAAAAGCGATGTCTACTGTCAAACGTTGAGCACCAACGAGGGATCCGATACTTGACCAACTCAGCTGCAGTGCACTGCGACATACGGTGCTCGGGGAACCCGCTCAGTTATGCAGATATCGCACTCGACAGCGCCGCGAATATCACCGTATATTTTCTTTGTGTGAAATTATTGTGAGCATATGGTAAAGTGGCAACAACGGTAACAGAATATTGCAGGTGCTGCATGTCGGTAGTTCGTTGCGAAGCGCCGTGAGCTTCGAGCTACGAAGGTAAGGGGAGAAGGCCTAGCGACGATGTCGGCGCCCCCGAGCGATCAGTGGTGGTGATCAAGGCTGCCGGCGATAGGACACAGTGACCGCTCTTCTGTCGTTGACTGACCAAGTCGCTGTACGGCTGCTGCAGAAATTGAGGACTCATCCTCTGCCGTTCGCGAGCATAACAGCCATCGAACGGCGGCCGCGAACGACAAACGGCGCGCGGCAAGCTGCCGTGGACGCGCCTGTACACCGCGAGCCGGCTCGGACACGTACGGCTTCGTTTACGCACGCTGCCGCATAGCAGCCGGTTTTTCATTTCTGTTTTTTCATTTTTTTCAGGCTCGAAAAAAGAGAGGAATTTTTTTTGCTTTTTTTGTTTTTGAGCGCCATCTATCGGTTTATGCAGTAACTACTGTGTTTAGTGATCTAAGCCTTTTCTGAAATGTGGTAATCAAGAATGCACCACAAATGCAGTGATCAAGAATGCACCACAAATACAGTAATCAAGAATGCATCAGAAACGCGGTGGCCAAATACATGCAGAAAGTTATCAAGTACTCATCACAAAAAATCATCAGAATGTAACCACAATTTCGGTAGGTTTGATGAGAATTGTATACAGCTATTAATCAGACTTTCAGCAAAATTTTTTATAAGGGCGTGACACACAGACAGCGTTAGGGGTGCCTCATTCAAGGATTTATGAGAGGTATACAGGCTAGAATCATCCCAGCTTTTGAAGTGTGTGTATGGGTTAACGTCCAAGGCACTAAATCCCAGCAACTTGGAGCATCAGGGTGTTAAACTTGCATTGCCCACCGTGAGACGAATTCCCTCCATCATGCGGAAGTAACATCAGACTTTCTTAAAATCATCATACGTTGGTGGAGCATCGTAAATGTAAAGACACCAGACAAGTGCGTACACCATCGTAATGTCTTTTAGGAGCCAATATCATGCTTGACAGATGACCCTAAGTGTGCGTTCCTAGATTCCTCGATCACGTGGCTTGATGTATGGGAGTTCACCAGACATGATAGTGGTGGCCTCACTAAAGAGACACTGAATGCGCTGAGGTTGTCTGCACACTCTCTTTTGGAGCTTTCAAAGTTGCATCAGAGAACTAGGCCGCACGTATGTACTGCTTGGAAAGTAGAGTACTAGAACAACATTTATTGAGCTCAAATGACGGCGTCTTCTCAGACGTCGGACGGGGTGATTCCCGGGTTTCGGGACCCTTATACGGCCAGCAGCTCCTGGCCCGTCGCCGCCAGCGCGAGCTGGATCGACAGGGCGGGGCTGGATCGTAAGCTCTCCCATCGCTCATGGGGTGGGGTAGTGGGGGACGGGGGGGGGGGGGGGATGGGGTGTATAGTGGATTTGAGTGAAGTGCTCTCCATCAGGATGTGTGCGAGGGTGCCTGTGTTGTTTGTGCAAAATGGACAAATTTCCTCTTCAGTTTCTGGGCAGAATTTATTCATCAGGGCAGGGTGGGTGCGTGAACCCGCCTGAATGCGCCTGATGATTGTTTGTTGTACCTCCTCAGGGTGCGGTGCGGATCGGGGAAGGTGCGCCGATCCTCCCTGTACTCGGAGGTAATCTCTCTGTACGTGAGCACCGGGTTGGTGGTGTCGGCGTCCTGCCCTGCCCGGAGGGTCATCGCTCGGGCATGGTAATCGGCTATGACGTTGCCGGCTACCTCTGTGTGGGCAGGCACCTATACGAGTTCTACGGCTCGCTCCGGTGCCCTTTTCTTCGCTAATATCGTGGCTGCCTCTGAGATCACCCCTTTCCTGTAGCCGCCGTAAGCTCTTTTGGAGCCGGTAACCACTACCCTGGCGCACGGTTGGAGGAGTGCCAGGGCTAGGGCCACTTCCTCTGCTGTCGCTGACTCTCTGGTGTTGACTGCAGCGCGGTTTATCACCCGTTCCCCGTCGGTTACCACCACCTCGGAAAGATACTGCTTGGAAAGATACAAACAGACTGCCTAGAAAGCCGCTTTGGCCAATACCGTCAGATGGCAGGAGGAAACTACCACATATCAATTAGGCAAGTTTACGAGACAGAGGGGGAGGATTCGTTTGCAGAACACTCTGCCAGTAATGAGTTCGCAGGACCTGAAGCGCATGGAAGACACGAGCCCTGTCAGTGTCACTTACAACAACTTCTGCATAACGGTCAGAGATGCCGACCTTGCAGCACTAAGTGCACACATGCCTGTCATAGCATACGTTGGTGGTTATTGCGCCCATGCAGGAATGAAGGCGCTTAAATGTGAAAGCTGCCAAGAAAGCCTAGTGGTCGATTAAGAGGAGGCTGAGCTGGAAAGCGACCCACATTCCTTAATTACTCGATTGGACAGATGTGGCTTGAAACTGCCGTCCCCGTTTGTTGTTACCGTGGTAACGCATACTGAAGTTGTCATCAAAAAGCTCAAAGAGGAAAACCACTATTCTGAATTTTTACAGGCACAGAACGAAAAGAAACTTGTTAGGCAGTTCACTTTACAGTCCCTGCCCCAGTTTCAAGAACTGACAGAATGTGGTGGTGGTGGTGATGTTGAAGCAGGCGGGGTTAGCCTGGCATACATAGCCGACAATTGTTCCGCCTGATCCTCCTTCGAGTTGAGATCAGGGGTGGGTCACCAAGTGTCGATGAGCCCCCTGTCTCGCAGGAAGGCTATCAGCAGTCGTTGCGCTCTTTTCCGGATTTCCGCGGGCCCTCCGGGGAAAACGACGTCTTCAAAGGTCCGGTGCGTAAAACGGCTCTTTCGTAGGCTGTCGACCATCGCTTTTCTTTCTGTGTCAAACTGCGGGCATATCCAAATGAAATGTTCAATGTCGCCAATGTGCAAATGTGACAGAATGTGCAAATGGTCACACATGTGAGCTCCTAGTTACACTAACTGCAAACTGTGCCATGAATGTGTTACTAAATAATTTATGAACGAGAAGAAAGGGAACCGAGGGGCCCGATTTTATTAATCATATCATAAGAAGCCAACATACATTGACACCAAAAACAACATAGGGGAAGCTTACATAAATAATTTATGTAAGCTTAGAAATGATCTTCAGTGCGCTGAAAAAGAGGAATGCGCGAAGAAAACGAAGGCACGTATCGTTGTGGACAAACAGTTTTAAAGGCTTTTTAACATCCGGTTAGACATCAATGTTCTGCTTTATGTTCAGTCCAAGTGATATCGTAATGACTAGCATGAACTCTAACTAAACATTGGAGGTAAAACATCACCAACCTGCGGTATATAAAGTCGCAATGGCTGTAAGAGAGACTAACTGCGAATAAACATCTGTTTGGTCACCTTGTTGTCTGCGTTCGGTTGTTTGATGGAAGGTTGAATGGCGTTTCAAATATTTCTAAATGTGGTGCAGCCTTCAACACCTGCCGCGCATATTGTCCACATAATAAGGAAAATAAAGTAAAACGGTGCTTCAGTGATTAAAAATTATCTGGTCAACGGCTGCAGTTCACAATTAACCATTAAATTAGCCCTGTTGCATAGTCAGCACTAATTCATGGAATCAAAAACGGCGCTTTCATTTTCGGGTCACTGACATGAAGGGTACCAAAAAACCAAGGTCAGCATGAGGGCAATGAAATAAAGAAAAAAAAACGTTTTGCATGCGCCTACTTCGTCGACCGCAAGAATCGCCCTATCGGTGGGTCACATTTGACAATGAAAAACAATACACAAGAGTGTGAACGCGCCTGAAAATGATACACTGAGTTCACATGACGCAGAAATAGGCCGGATGCCAAATCGCTTCGCTTGGTGGTTGTGCGATGTTCGTTGCTGAAAACGCAAACCAACTGACATCCACAAATGCAAGGGGCTTTCATTCGTCGTTGACAAAGCCCACGTGATCACGCCTGACCACAAAAACGAACTGAACATGGCAGCGTACAAGCTCAGCGCAACATACCAACGGCGCCACGGGCGAATACAGCCGCGCGCGCGGCCGGAGAGCCATCTGCCTCCGCGTCGTTACGCGCCGGCGTCATGGCACGTGACGCGCAGGCCTGGAAGTTTTAGGAGGCGTTGGTAGAACCCTTACCCCCTCCCTCCCGCGCTGCCTTCCCGCTTTCCTCCTTTCGCTTTTTTGAGTCACCAGTTTCTATAGCGCCGGTCACAAGATACGCATTTGCTGCCGCAGCGAAACGTCACCTCCCCTCCCTCGCATCCCCCCACGGCCTTTCGCACGACGGAACACGACACGTTTGCTCCTCCGTGCGTTCGCTATCCGTGAAAGCGTGAGTCACTCGCACGCTTTCAATCGCACATACATCGTACGGCGCGCGGCGACGATTTTATCGACGTTGGTCTTATACAGAAACCTCATAGCGACGAGTGCGACGGCAGAAATTTGCTTGGAGTGTTCATATACTTGTTATCGCAATAAAAGGACTTCAACCCCGGAAAGTTGGCAAAAGTGACTACATGTTTATCTTTCACCGGTGGCCGCTTTTCACCGGCTAACAAATGTTAAACGTTATCGCTCGGCGCAGGACGCGCCTGTATCGGAAGTTTCTAGAACGTTATCGATGCTTCTTTCCGTTGCCTGTTTTCACCGACGCTTATGTTATCTGATTGTATGACCGACGCGAATTGTCTATAACTTTCTGGAAGACACGCGGACATCAGGGATTAATCTAGAACCTTCGATGACTCAGGTATAAAAGCCGACGCGTTTCGCCGCTGATCATATTTTCGACGATCGCCGACTGTGTTCGCCGCTATCGCTGTGCTTTGAGTGTAGCTTGCTTTTGTGGGCACAGGATCGCCCAATAAACAACCAGTTTCGTCATACACAGTTTTGCGACTGTTTTCTTTACCGTCACTACTACGTGACAATATTGCTGCACTTTGACCAGGGAACGAGTAGCGCAGCTTCCTGGCATAGTAAGTTTCTTGCATTTTATCTACAGACATCCACCCCACCTAACAAGCAAACTTCGGGAACTCCACCACCAACGTATTAGGTGTAAGTGAATGGTCGCACACTTCAATCTATGTGCCGAAGCAATAATGATGGCGACTGCACCGACAGCACACGACTGTTGGAAACTGGACGTTTCGTGACAGTCCACTGAGTACGCGAGTGGCTAGCAATAATAAGCCCTTGTTACAGGCTATTACAAAGCACAATACATCTACATCACAAGCTCCTTGTGCACAGCCAGAACAAATTTATCGCAACTGAGCACACTAGTGAGCGATTACGGAGAAAATAAACGGTCGGATAGTGACCGCATCGAATCAGAAACATGACAATCCGCGGTTTCAAAGTGTTTTCCAAATAAAAAATTGAGCGCTGCTTGCACTAGTGGTGCAAGGATGGAGCAAGCAGTGGAGCTCGTGATCTACCAAGCTACCGTCAGGGCCGCTATCCCAATGACGCTGGATACTCAAATGCAGACTCTTGCGTTCTCCTTCTCGAAACTCGGGATCTTCGACTCGACGGCGCCTCTTCTCGGGGTCAGCTTTCGGCACGGTATTCCGGATCGGCTCGCCGCCGAGACGCAGATTCTCGCTTGGCCGCACGACGTGCTTCAAAATGCGGCCTGGCGAAGCGTTGACATGATTAGGCGAAGCAAGGCCCATGTGGTTGCTAGGCGACGCGAAGTGACGTCATGACTTGACGGAGCAGGTGTGTGCCAAGTGGTTGATAGGCAACGCGCGGTAACGTCATCACCAGGTGCAGATCTGGTCTACGCTATATGGGCTATCCTCCGGCTTAAACAGCTCCACTGTTAAAACGCAGAGACACACATTGATTTTGATTTATTTCATAAGCGGAAAGTTTTGACAGCTTCGAATACATTTCTAGCCCCGCTTTAAGTACGGCCACCATATAGGCTACTCACTTCGTTTGGACAAGACATAATGAACTCCGAAAGCGCTTACATGGCCTCTGGCGCTGTGGACAAAGCTTCGTGTTATCTTCCCAGGCACCGTCTACAATATCCGCCGAATCAGTGGTTGCTGAGCCGCACCGGGCGTTTTTGCACGGAGGCAACGGAGACAGCAGAGGAAAGCAATGAACACCTGGCCACGTTATTAAACAACGTGGCGCCCACGGGATAGTCGTGAAAGATGTCTATAATTGATGGAGAATAAATGTTTTGTGGTCATGGGGCGCCGCATCCATGACGCGGCTATCGAGGTTGTATTACTATTGGTTTAGTTTTCTTATTTCGCAAAATTAGAACCTGCACCAATTGCCTGGCACTAAGGTGACTGTTTGGGCATGTAGGGAAAACAACAAAAAACTTACAAGCGAAATCGTACACAAGGAGAAGTTTATTGTCATCTCTACATTTTTTACAATTCACAGCTGTAACACCATTCATTTTTCTTGATATACTGGTATCTGTTTACATACTATTACACACAATTATACACTAGGCATTTGTAACATAAAATTTGATTAGTTGCGAACAGTTATACAATGTTTAGGCTATTATATTGTACTTTCGTTCAAACTTGCACAGTTATACAATGTTTAGTTTGACTCACAATACATTGGAAAATGCACTTGCAAATGGATCAGCCTTGTATTTTTATACAATGTTTAGGCTGCCCTTTATTTCTCACAAAATTGGTATTCATGAAATGTTGTTGGGGTCACATAATTCCATTTTTTTTCCCTAAAGTTCAAAGATTTAAAGGCGTGTTAGTATGGAATAAGTGGGATTTCAACTGTGTTTTCTTTAACTATCCAAAATTTTGTATGCCATTTTTTAAGAAAATTGTCTATGCCTTTTTTTTTGCTCTTCATTTAATATTTTGCACATCATGATTCTGGTGTTTTTTAATACCGGATATACCGCTTTTTGGGGCTTTTTCTTAATTTCAGCAAGCCCTCTTCTTTTCCACAAATTATACATTATTACTATGGTCAGTAATTTTTCAAAGAGGCTTTTCTTCTTCTCTTCTTTGGCTAGATTTGTTCTGAACTTGGTGTTGGCTATCTTCCAAACAACTTTTGCTGAAGGGCATTCTTTGAATGCATGCCTTTGCGATTCAGGTTGTTTGCAGTTAGGACATTCCTCTGATGGTGTGATCCCGAACCGTGCAAGTCTTATTTTTGTCGGGAGAACTCCCCACCGTCTTTTCCATTCAAAGTCTTTCACTTCCTTCGGTAATTGCGTGTGTTTCCAAAATTTCCACTTATGTGGTAGACTTTTTGGTACATCTTCCATCTTCAACTCCTTCAGAGCCATTGTAGCGCTTATTTCTGCGGTCTTTATGTCTGCTAGTGGGGTTTCTGGACAGAGTTCCTCGATCGCTTTTTTTGTGTTCACTGCTTCTTTGTAAAATTGTAGCGGGATTTCGGCTCTCGGGCCTTTCCAGATCTCTGTTGTGACAAAGCGATCAAGAGTACTAATCCAATATCTCAGTAAAGGTTTTCCAGGGAAGTTATTCTCGTGAATTAATGAGCTTACTGTTTTTGCTGCCAGAGTTCGTGCTGTTAGAGAAACGTTTGGTATCCCTAAACCCCCTCGTGATGGGGGTATTCTAGTAACTGTTTTTGTAACTGGTGCTGGTTTCTTTCCCCAAAGGAAGCTCCCTATGAGGGTAGTCAGTCTGTTTGCAACCAGTCGAGGCATTTTTGCGATTCTTGCTACATAGAAGGCAGGAGAACATAGTTTTGTTTTCACTACTTCCGCCTTCTCTATTAGGCTTAAATCTTGATGGCGTGGGTTTTCGGCCACTTGGGCAGCTTTTTTTAGGGGTTCGTCCCAACTTTTTGGCGAAATGTCTCCTGGTTGAAACCACAATCCGAGAACTTTTGCAGCTTGCACAAATTGTACTTCACCAAGTGATTCTTCTCTGAAATCCCCAAATCGCAGTGCTTTGCTTTTTTTTTGATTAATTCTTGCTCCAGATATTATAGCATACTCTTCGAAGATTTGCAGAAATGTCTGGTAGCTGCATTCATCTTTAATAAATAAAGATATATCATCCGCAAAGGCTGAAATTTTTATTTCCCCCAATCCTGGCAATGGGAAACCTCTCATTCTTTTTTCTTGGTCGACTCTTCTCAGTAGCGGATCCAAAGTCAATACAAAGAGTCCTGGTGAGAGTGAACAACCTTGTCGCACCCCTCTCGTAACCGAGAAACAATCTGTGAGCGTGTTGTTAATTTGTATTTCACTTGTAATATCTTTATATAGTAATTTGATGATGTCTATGAAGTCCTGAGGAAAACCGAATTGTTTCATAGTCTCATATATATAATGATGGTTCACTTTATCGTATGCTTTCTCTTGATCTATCGTAATGAAGGCACCTTTAATTTGTTTTTGTTTGACATAAGTGAATATATCGCGTGTTAAAGTCAAAGACGCGAATATCGATCTCCCTGGAACTGCTGCTGCTTGTAATTCTGATATAATCATTGGCAATACATCATTTAGTCTATTTGTTAAGATCTTTGCTGCTATTTTATAGTCTGTGTTTAGTAATGTGACGGGTCTCCACCCATTCACATCTAGTAGGTCATTGTTAGGTTTAGCTAGTAGAATAATTCTTCCATTTGCGAAAGAAGGAGGTTTCTTCTTTTGAATGATGAAATTGTTTATCATTTTTACTAGTCTTTGTCCGATTATGTCGAAAAAGGTAAGGTAGAATCCTGTCAAAATACCGTCTGGTCCTGGTGCTGTTTCTCGCGTCATTTTCTTGATTGTTTGAAATACTTCTTCTTTGGTGGCAGGGGCACACAGTTGATCGTGGTCTTCCCGTTGTACTTGTGGAAGGTTTTCAAATAATCTGGTTGCATTGCTATCTTGTATGGGGTTGATTCCTTGTAATACTTTTTGAAAGTGATCAAGGAATACTTCCTTAATAGATTCTTCATTTGTGGTGATTTCACCTTTGTCTGTCCGTATTGCTTCTATTCTTCTCTTTCCTTCGGTGTCTTTGTTTAGTTCATGAACTGGTTGACTTAAGTTCATTTGATCACATTGCTGTGATTCTGTGTGACGTTTTCCGTTTTGTCTTATCTCTCTCAAGTGATGTTTATATTTGGTACGTAAACACTCGAGGTATTCTTGTATGCAGCAAGTCTGTTCTCCTCCTCGTTCTATTATACGGATTCTACGTAATATTTCATTCAGGATCTTAGTGTTTCTTCTTTTCATGTTTTTCCCAGCTTCCATTAGGATTTTTTTCCATTCTTCTTTTAGATCATCCCAGTTTTCATTTGTGTCATTATTGTCTAAACTTTTCTTTAGTTTCAGTTTTATGTCTTCGCATGCTGTTTGGTCATGTAATATTGATGCATCCATACGCCACATTCTTGGGGTGTGGGTTGGTCCTTCTCTTCCTTTTAGTGTAAAAATAACCGCTTTATGGTCACTAAAAGTTTTCGTTCCTTCTGGGCCGCTCATAGTCTGTATTTCCTCCAGCTCTGTTAGAAGACAAGGAGACATATAAGCTCTGTCAAGTCTGCTTTCTGTTTTTCCGCATGAACGCGTGTATTCAATTGTGTTACTATGCAACCATAACCATGCATCTGACATATTGTAGTATGTTAACAATTTTTTCAATTCTCTCGCGTGGTAGTGTGATTTCCCCTGTCCTGGTCCGCGAATGTCTCGATTGCTATCCAGGACGCAGTTGAAATCTCCAACCACCACGCAAGGTGGTTTTTTAGGCATGTAATTCCATAAATTTTTAAAATACTCGTTAGTTGAACTCCTTGTTACAGGGGCATACACATTAATAAATCGCACTTTCCGGCCACCTAAGAATGTATCCACACATGTTATCCTGCCATCAGAGTCGTAGGTACAAAATGCCCCTTTTCGGTATCGGTTTGAGACGAAAATAACGCCTGTACCGCATGATCTATTGCTCGTTAGTGAAAAGAAGCCTTCTACCCCATTGGTTTCTTTAAAAATGGCCACATCTTGTGGCGTGCGGAAGTTTGTTTCTTGTAAGAAAATAATATCAATTTCCTTTTCTCGGGCTAAACTAATCAATTGTTTCTGTTTCTCTGGATTTCGGAAACCTCTAACATTAAAAGACATGCAATGGAGTCTTTCAACTATCATTTGAAGTGAAAATTACATTTAATACAGTCATAATTATTGTACTCAAGAGTTGTAATTTTAACCTTAGAGATCTTAATTTTAGGGTAAAAGGCTTCTCTCACTGGTTCTCAACACTCTATATTTTTATCATTTGAATGATATGTTTAGAGTAAAGGGCTTCCACCCTTTGCTCCTGCTCGCGCATCTGTGACTTCCATGTCACTAGCCGACGAGTCAGGCGACGGTGAATGTTTTCTTTGTTTTTTTTTTGATTGCTTTTGATTGGTATCACCATCACTGCTGGTCGTTTCATCTTTTGGTCGCCGAAGCGTGTTTGGGCTACTGCGTTCTTTTGA
This sequence comes from Dermacentor silvarum, assembly GCF_013339745.2. Lineage (NCBI taxonomy): Eukaryota > Metazoa > Arthropoda > Arachnida > Ixodida > Ixodidae > Dermacentor > Dermacentor silvarum. The sequence goes on from NC_051160.1 coordinate 39,193,886, forward strand.
TGATTTTGCTCCTCTTCTTTCTCCTTTCCTTCTGGATCTTGAGCGGTGCCTTTGCTTTCCAGATGATTGAACCCCTTGGGGTGTGTCATTATTGGATGGTCCATCTTCACTCACCGCTGTGTTTCGTTTAGGATCAGTTTGATCAATGTTTCTCGGGTTATCTTTTGGGGGGGGGCATCATCTGCCTTGCTTCACCGTTAGAAGTTTCACTGCTGGAAATCAATGCCGATTTTGTTGGTTTTTTTTTTTTTTTGTTGCTTGTCTGGACAAAGTGACTCAGGCGTGACCTCTTCGTTTTTTTTTTTCCAACTGCGTCTTCTGATACGCTGTTGTCTGTGTCACGGGAGGAGGTCTCAGGCATGTTTACTAAGGGACATTCCTTAGACACTGCTGTATCAGATGTGTCCGCATCCTCTGTGTAGGATGCAGACGACAGTTCGCTTGTACTGGATTCTTTTGTAGCCTTGTTTGATGCTTCTTCACTGCTATCTTCGTTCTGTACTGAGACCTCACCATCCCAGTAATTATGAGTTTTGATTGGTGATTTTGAAACACGGGGCTGAAGCACTTGCATTTTTGGTAGTGACGGCAATGGGGGAAAGTCTTTGTCTAATTGCGTGTTTCCCACTGGTGACTGTTCTGCAAGTGGTTGTTGCCATGCAGCACCAGCATACGATTTCGCGTATGTTTTTCCGCGAAAGCACGCCTTGGTACCATGGCGTCCACCACACTTTCTACATTCCTCGTCACACCCGGTTTCCTCATGTCCAAACACACCACAACGCTTGCAGTAGGGGGCGGTACACGAAGTCGCCATATGGCTATCGTTACCGCACCTCGCACAAACACGACGCATGCCGCGGTATTCGCACATCACCCTATTTCCTTGAATCGTAAGGAAATTGGGTATGGGCTTAGCCATTTCAATGCGGACAACTCTTACTCCATTCAACTTATTGTTTCTATTTGCTACCTTCGCGAAAGCAACACTTTTAACTTTGCCATAAGGTTGCAACGCATATGACAGGGTGTCGGCAGGCAAGTATACCGGAAATCGGTATACATTAACAAAAGTGACAGGCGGGCCGACAGCTTCTACTGGCACTTTCACATGATTCACCCGGAAACCTTCTGCGACCATTAGTCTCGTTGCCTGACTTGAGTTTCTTGTACATACTAGAAACTTGGAACCTCCCATGTGTTGCAGTGCCAGTACGCTGTCGTCCCCAGCTGTGGCTTCAACTGCATCAATCAAATCATCAATCGAGATGTCACCATCAGGTGCATTAAAAAGGAAACAGTTTTCCCTTGAGGGTGTCTCACTCATATTATCCATGGTGATGAGGACGTTGCCGCGCGGACGCTGGCTGCGTTGCCTCGGAGTTACAGGAACTGGTAGCACTAGTTGTGTGCAGCTGGCGCTGAGCGCTGCTGCACTCTGGTGGAGCCAGGAATCAGTGAAGGGAACTGACTCTTCGGCAGGCTTGTAGGATTTTAGCAGTCGCTGGAAGCGCCAATGAAGACCCGGACAGTGCCAGGTTCATCAGCCGCTTCGCTGAAGCCCCCAGGGAAGACCCCTGGAGTGCAGTGCAACCAAGCAGGTGGTACTCGGTAGGACCCGTGATCACAGCAAGGCAGACCACCAGCAGCCCGGCCAGGAAGGTCCACGTCAGCACCACTGTAGGATCCGTGATCTCAACCAGATAGTCCGCCAGAAACCCCGCGAGACTCTCCAGTAAGGTCCACGTCAGCACCACAGACCAGGTAGTCCGCCAGTAACTCAGCGAGACACCCGGGGTGGGCCGATCCCTAGGGTAGTGCAAAGGGGGTCCGAGCACGGCCGGGTCCAGGGTCCAAGATGAGACTTGACAGAAGACTCGTTGACTTGCAATAGCTTGTACAGCCGGAAGGTTCTTGGTCTGTCTGTCTGTTTGTCTGTCTGTCACCGAAATCGTACACGATGACGACACGGTGTAGCAATTGAATTAATACACCGCCCTGACATCGTGTCTTATGTTTATTCAAACGTTCACGCAACAATTGTGATGGTGTGCGCGTCACCATCGCCATCTTCTTCTATGAGTAAGCAACACTCGCGCAACAATTCTGATGGTGCGCGGGTCACCATCGTCACCTTGTTACTTAAGCTAGAGTTAATTAAGGCCCTCGAACCCACGAACTTCGGTGGGAATCGGACCCTCAAAGTTATTTGGGAGTCGAACCCACCACCTTTGGTGTTAAGGAGAAGTTAAGGCACAGTTGATTATTATGGATTTAATTAAGGCGCTCGAACCAACGACCTTTAGTACCAGTCGCACCCTCAACTTTTGGTGGGAATCCAACCCAAGGCCTTTGGTGTTAATTAGGGTGAGGGTAATTAAGGGACAGTTAATTAAGGCAGCGTCAATTAAGGCACTCGAGCCCGTGACCTTTGGTCGGAAAAAACGAGTAATCAGAAGTAACTACAAATTCGAATGAGAATGCCAAGTAATTTAATGAATGTCTCTTGAGCACGCACGCTTTCGCCTTTACCCTCTTTGGCGTATGCTCAAGTGACTGTCAATTTTTGTGATAGCAACTATATGGACACTCCAGGCACATTTATGCCGTAAGCGTCGCCGTCGTCGTCGCCCTGAGGTTGTGTGTAAAGTCCAATTACAGGTGATAAAATCGTCGCCGCACGCCGTATGCTTTATGTGCGAGTGAAAGCGTGCGAGGGTGAGCCGGCTATCGTGGCTCAACCTCGCGCACGCAAGGGCATGAATGAGGAAGGAAGCGCGCCATCATCCCGTCGCGCGCAAAGCTCCAGAGGGGGGTAAGGAGGGGGATTTCGTGTTTATGCGAGCGGTGGGACGAAGGTCAATCCGCTCGCTTTAGCGGCCGCGCTTGCTCACTACAGCGTTTTGACAGCGAGTTTCCGCGGTCATCGAGTGAGTTTCGTGCATGTTTGCTTCCACGCACGGGACACCATGCTTGTTAATTCGTTAAATTGTGTTGTCACACATATTTTAACTTCTAATTTCTTTTATTCTCAATATTTTAATTATCCATGGTCTTTTTATTTATTTATTTAACAATACTGCTGATCTCACACGAGATCATAGCAGGGAGGGCACATACATGAGTACGGTGTAAAAGATACATAAGACAGGTATGTAAAACACAACGCAATACAGTGTTACAATAATTATTCATCAAGTCAACTATAACAATATAACGGACGAAAGTACTTGGAACACAGTAAAAGTAAGTAAAACAAAACTAAGTCAGCAAAAAGAAAGGGAGCACAATTGTGACGCAAGTGCGAAATCAGAATACATAGAACGTAATACAGTTCAAAAATGTACATAATGAGGTGTAAGATTAGTGATGAACAGCTATGCACGTATTATTTCGTCGACCAATGCTAGAAAGTTTCCCAAAGTCTGAGTGCTCGTGACTGAAGGGTCCAGTTGGTTCCACTCTCTGATTGCACGATTAAAATAAGAGTATTTAAAACAGTTTGAGTTGTACCTGCGTTCAATAAGGGTATGAGGATGTTTATGACGTGTAGGTCTTGTACGGGAGAAAGAGATAACTTTAGATGTGTCAATGTTTATTTCGCCATGAATTAATTGATACAAGAACTTCAGTCGGGCTAGTTTTGCTCGATTTTGTAAGGTTAGCATACCAGATTTTTCTTTTTCTTTTCCATTCTGTGAATCCAATTAGCTGTCTCTGTTTCTCTCAATATCTGTCTAATTACTCCTGCATGTCTACCTACACTTTCCATGACCCTGTACTTGGCTGCCAACTTCCTTGACCTCTTCCTGCATTCTGTGTCCACGCTATTTAGGTACAGATACCTTGTGCACCTCAGCCTCCCACTTATTTTTATTCATGATCCTCAGTCTTTCTTCAAAACTAATTTTGCTCTGCGCTTCTCTGACTTCATACGATGGCCAACCCATGGCCGTTGCACTGCCTCATTTGTGGTTTTGCGTGGTCTCCCACAGCCCACCGGCCCACCAATCTTTGGCTAATTCCAACCCTGACAATATATCCCATTTTAGGCACAGAATGGCATTTGCGAACGTCAGCACTGGCACCATGATTCCTTTCCAGATTCCACGCACCACCTCTTATTTGGTGTGGCCCCAAAGCGCCCTATGTTTCATATTGCTGCAGTCTGCTTCCCTTTTATCTTCAGATTATCTTGGTGGGTGTTGAGGAAGTTGATGGATGTTGCCTGACTATGGGTATGACTGGCTGTTGAATCGAGGCCAAGTACTTACTCGTCTCTTTTTTAAAGTTAATAATTCCCGACTTCTCTGTGCTACATTTACGCCCTAGATTTGCCACTGCATTGTCACATATATTGGTCAGTGTCTATAAATATCTTGCATTGTGCGCTAGTAGGACTATGTCGTCCGCATACATCAGAGCGGATACCTTCTGTTGCACCATTTATCCATTACGCGCGTTTGATAAATCAAGTCCCAATTGACTGTTTTCTAGTTGGCTTTCTATGCCGTTAACATAGAGCGTGAACAACATGGAGACGTAAGGAATCCTCGATTCAGTCCTTGGTGAATCTCCACCATTTCTTTACAAGTTCGGCCTTACTATATAATTTGTTCTCGGTTGTCTCTATACATCTCCCTCAGCCGCTGCACGATGTCGTCATCTATGCCTTCGTGCTTAAGAATACCCCATAACGGCTCCTTGTCTACGTTGTCGGAGGCTCCCTTCATATCTATAAATGCTGTCCATAAAGATTTATTCTGACCTACTGAAGTCTCTATGCACTGAGTTAGAAAAAAAAAACATATGTTCTAAGCCTCTCCCTGGTCTGAACCAATTTTGTACTTCCCGCAATACCTCATTTGTGTCCGCCCATTTCATGAGTTCTGATTTTATGGCTTGCATTGCCATTCTACATAGCAACGACGTTACTGTAACTGCTTGTACGAGCACGTGCAATCCTTATCACCTTTGTCTTTGTAGATGGAGTTCATCTTGCTTTCACGCTATCAAACTGGAATTTTCTTCGTTTTATTCACTTGTTCAATGGCTTAAGTCAGCAGTAACTTCCTCTTTGGACCGATTTGATTAGCTGTATTGGGATTTCATCGGGTACTGCAGCTGTGTTATTAAGGACATTTTCTTCTGCATTTTTCCAGTAAAAGTTTTATATGGTAAATTTTGATCTGTCACGCTTCTCTGTTGATGCTGGATCTGTTTGAGTTAGAGCTATGCCTTCTTTTGTGCCGAAGTGTCCAACAGTGTCTTTGCCCTAACAGTGTCTGTGATGTACCGCAACGCATCGTCTCCTGCGAAGATGTTACCGTCTTCATCCCTTATGGCCCGCTGTAAATTTTTAGTTGGACCTCCGAGTACTCTTACATAGTTTCAGGATTTTTTGGGTGCGCCTTTGTTCCTTTGCACCCAACGTTCACTTGTGCATTTGATTTTCTCTTGTACGAGCTCACTCGCCAACCTTGTCTGTTCACGGTCTCATACTAAGACATCACACAACACTACAAGCTAACCAACAGAACATATGCACCCCCACACAAGTCACTACCTAGAGAGCAGCAGTGATTTCTCCGAGCTCTACAGGTTAACCCATTCCCCCACCCAACCAGAAACCACCTCATAGCCCTACACAATTCTGTCCGCAATGCCGCTTCTGCGCAGAGCCCGGGTCCCTCAGGCTCATAGTAGGGGGCTGCAGAGAGGCACCACTCGATTCTCCGAACCCTTACCGCACCAACGAGTTTTGGGAGAGAGCCTTGGGCAGCTCCGACCTCGAAGATCAGCAACGGCTGATTGCGAGGGCCCAGGAAGCGGCCCGAGCTTAAGGCATTCTGGAATGAGGACGCCTCTCCAAAGCTGCATTTACATAATAAAGATGTTTATTCTCTCTCTCTCTCTGTTCACGGTACTTGTTCCATCTAAGCAGCACTTCTTCTAGGTGTAATCGCAACTTTCTGGCTTCTCGATAATTCCTAGATGCCTGCTTACGCTCTTCATTATCTTGCTTTATTTCCTTGTTCCACCAATTACACGGTTTCCTCATTCAAATCCTACAATTTTATTGTCCTATCTGTCTGATGTCCTTCTGCATAAAATCTACCACTTCCTGATATTCCCAGACTGTTGCAGGAAATGCCTTCATTTTATTCTCTGTTTTTTTTTTGCAATCTCTCTTATTTGCTTTCCATTCATTTTTAGAAATTTTGATGTTACGAGTTCGTGCTTTGCGTTAGTATTTCTCGCAAATTTTAAGAATAAATGTTTATGATCGGGACCCAGGCTCTTTTCCACGTTCATCTAACATCATTTCATCAAGTCTTTGGTAGACCGTTTCTGAGACGAAGGCGTAATCGATGCATGACTGCCTATTTCCGCCCTGCCACGTTACCTGGACACTTATTCTCTCCGATAAATACTATCAGGCTCTGTTCATCACACAGATCCACCACAAGAGAACTGTTGGAATCAGTATATCCATCTAAAACATCCATGTGCGCATTCATATCTCCCATTGTTTCACCTGGCCCAATTTGTTGAACTGATTATTATCGCGTCTAATGCAACGAATCAATTCCTTATTTGTATCTCTGCTACCTGTTCATAGGTAAGCTACACCCAGCCACGCCTTTTTGCCTTGTCATGTGCCACCAATGTATAAATGCTCCTTACATGTCTATTTTACCCCTTTTCACTTCAGACCTCGCCTAATTAGCATGCCTACACCTCGACCTTTCCTTGACCCAGTCCTTCTGTTCAACCCTTCCTTCCCATACAAACATGTCAATAACAGGCGCCTGCTCCGAATCTCGTAGATGCTTTTCACGTGTACGCGCTAATCGCTTCGTCATTCAGCTGCGTTTGAATTTATAGCCGGATGCGCGGAGGTGAGCGCCATCTGGTGGTGCTTCAAGGAAGTCAGCGCTCACGCGGCGCCCACGTCTCTTTGATCGGCTTGACCTTTGATCGCTTCATGAGCCATATCATGCTTTCGCAATAATAACGTTTCGGTTGTCAATAGCATGTGTGACGCTACGCAACTACACATTCACTTAAAGGGTACGGACCGAAGTGCATGCATTCATTTTCTTAAAGACTATGCGCAAATATTCGGGGATATGCTAGTAGACATACTGAAGGAGGCTTTACATTTTGAGGATGTCCTTTCGTTCGAAAGTACACAACAAATTACAGAACTGAGGCGGCACTCACTTGCAAATACTTCAATCACCTGCGGATCAGCTCCAACGACCACCTTATCGGATGCCCAGACTGGGAAACTAAGCCAAATCATGTGATTAGAGCTGGCAGGCCCGGAGCAATATTCTGCATGGAACATATTCTGAAAGAGCAGGGATATGATTGTATGATGCGCTGGCTTACTTTCTGCAAAATGATTCTCGAAAGAAAGGCAAGCTCTTCAGCTAGTCTAAGAGCCATGGAACGCGTGGTTGTCACGGCGAACTCTCTTGCTGACAAGAAAATTAATCTCACCAGGGAAGGCAAATATTTTCACGGCGAAACAAGCACTCAACAGGCACCAACAATATGAGCTAGTGCGTCATGAGTATCGTATATACTCACATTGTGTGCTCCGCAAGTTAAGCAATTTCATTTATTATTTGCTTGAATATTTCTATGGTAAGTTTACAGGCCTAATGACCCAATGCATTCCACATTAGTAGACCCCAGTGTTTTATTTCTATGCTCTGCGGATTGTCTAGTTATACATCACACTTTCGTTCGAGTCAGAAGGGCTTACGATTTCCCATGAACTAGCTTCTTCAGCCTCTTTTTCAAGTTGGGCACAAATTTCAGAAATATTTCTGCCATCTGAAAAGAACAAGAAAGGTATCAACTTCAACATGTTACGTGCCAAATCACGATATGATTATGAGGCAGGCCGTAGTGGTGAAACGATTATTTTGACCACCTGAGTTTAACATGCATCCAGCCCACGGTACAAGGGTGTATTTTTCTACTTTGCCCCAACCGAAGTGCGGTCTTCGCGGCCGAGATTTTTTCCGGTGCCCTCTGGTTTAGCAGCGCCACGCCAGAGGCATTACACCATCACGGTGGATGAACCAGAGAGGCATTAGCCATGCATAGTCGTGGCTCAGAAAAAACTGGTTTTAATATATGTTGACTCCTAATTGTAAAAAGCGCCATCAGTTTTATATATACCAAAGATTGGTCATGGCGTGAAGGAGTACTCAAACAAAATTTACGCTTCATTGTTTTTATAATCAATATACATATAAACATTAAAATATTAGCCCTCGGTTCGTCAGGAGCGCAAAAAAATATCCATCAGATCAAATTGTACACGGATTTCTTCAAGACGAAAGCGAAAGTATTGGCTTTTTGAGACTGAAGCAATGCTCCTGTTTATACCACAAAAAATTAAGGTGGTCATTACGCGGTATAAGGTGATGTGCACCTCGCGTATTTGTAGCACCCCACTAACAGGCTTAACAGTCAACTATAGATCCAATGCACGCATGCCTCTCCATGCGCGTGTCTTTAGAACGCTGAGCATCTTGTGTTCTGCGCGAGAGAATAAGCGAAAGAATCAATAAGTGATTATTCGAGCTCTGACAGGTGTGGCTGCAATTACGTTGCGTTTGTTGCCACATGCATCAATGTGCGACCAGGCTTGTGAGGCTGACGGGAGCCGAAGGGCTTTTTAACGGGACGTTACCCCAACAGCTGAAAGCCGCGTCCTGTTCTGAAAATATTATTTGGTAAAAATTAACGATAACGTGAACAATACGTTTATCGCGCGCATAAGGAGCCGAATCCCCCTAGAGAGTGATCGTTTTGGCGTTTATGGAAATATTAAAACTACGCTGCTGCAGATAACATAAGTCTAGTCCATTAGTTGGGTTATCCAGAGACGCGCACATTACTTGCATGAGAAATCGAAACACATCTTCAACAAATTAAGAAAAATGTAATAATTATCTTTCGAAATAATTACTTTACCGCATATATTGAAATTCACGAATTGTACCCGGTGAGTTGGAAAGGCGTATCGACTTGAAATGAATCTCCAGAATGACTCCAGTTCAGAGATATGCGGCATCTAACTTGCCTTAAATATGCACTGTTCCAGTTTCCTTTTTTTTAACAAAACGCCCTTTTATTCATTGAAGCAGAAAAGTAACTGCAACGCCCATATATTTCGTTCCACACTTTGGGAAATAATACCTCGAAACTGTCCTATTCTCGCAAATCCTCTTCCACTTTGGCTGCACCTTCGCATGGCGCGGCCGTGCGCGTAATATATCTTGGAGGTAATCTGAGCTAGGTTCCAAGGCTAGGCTGCACGAGGTAGCTGATGGCTTCATGTGCACTGTATTCTCGCGCGCCTGGTTCTGTTTACGAGTCCAATGGCGACAACATCGATGCCGCTAGCCGCATCCTCTATGTGCGAGTGAAAGCTTGGGAGGGGAGCCGACGATCGCGGCTCAATCTCGCGGGCGTAAGGAAGGAAAGCGGGAAGACAGCGCCGCCTTTTGTCGGGCGCTAGGTTCCGGGGGGAGGAGAGGGAGGGGTTGCACTCCGGCAGCAACTGCGTACCACACGGCCGCGCGCCATATCTATAAAGCGATCTGCCTTAAGAGCAGAGTCTAGACGCTTCGATTGCTGATACCTTCGTGCGTCCTACGTTATCGCCGCTCAGTTTGCGCTGAAGCGTAGACAGTGTGAAAGTCACTTCGCTCGCTGCTGCCGCCGCGTTTACTCACGCCAGCGTTTTGACAGCGAGTGTCCGCGGTCATCGAGTGGGACGTGTTCATGCCCACCTGTGCGCGATGGCACCATGCTTGTTAATTTAGTTAGTAAGCGAATGCCTGCCAGTTGATATTTCCGATAAAACAACTATCCTTACTTTCTTTAGCTGTCTAATAATTTGCTATGACAATCAATGCTTAGAGTTGCTGTCAAAACTGCAACATTCATTATTCACGCATTAAAAAGCCTGAATGCCTGAGCTATGTTACAGCTAGTGGGCGTTTTACGGCTCAATTTTGCAATCATGTTCCCTCGGTATTCGTACTGAGCCTGTTTGTTTTGCAGTGGAAATTTGGGCCCTAGTCTTAGAAAAAAGACTCGCTCTCCCGTAACCCATAGTAGATGAAACATGAAATGGCTACCGGAGAAGCAAATTGGTGCCTCGGCGCAAGCCTGAAAGCTTGCAGAGCCGGAATGAACCTGTTTTGAACTGAACCTTGTTGCAAGTCTCGTCTCGGCCAACAACCATCCGCGGCGCGCCGGACGCTGCTGGCCTGGGCACGCATCGTGGCGCCATCTCTCGAAGGAGGCAATGCAAAACTTACGCCGCGGAACTCACAGACCGATGGCGTTCAAAAGAGCACAGGTAAGCCAGTCTTTGCGCCAAAAGATGACAATCAAGTATATGGTGCCCCCTATTTGCCTTTCGAACGTCGCTAATAGAAATGACAAATAAAACTTCAGCGTACTAGAAGTTGCAGCGTCAGTGATATTGTCAACAAAGATTAGAAATAACTCAAAAGCATTATTTTTTGCTTCTTGTTTGGGCATTAACTACGTATGTAATCCGGTCCTGTACAAAGGGTTGGGGGCCAGAGGTTGCATTTTCAAAGTGTTGACTGGTTGCTTGGATGATCTCGTTTTTTGTTCCCGCAACGATGGTCGGATGTTCTCGTTTGAGTGCCCACATAACGGCAGTGACTTTCGGCTCAAGGTCACCTAAAGGTCGGTGACAACGGGAGCTAAAAACATTTAATGCTTAATAACCTTCCACCCCCCCCCCTCCTCCCCCTGGCTTGAGGTGCCCGAGACTGCCCTGCGCCGCTGAAGCCCCCCGCAAACGTATATAGCCGGGGCTACAGCGCATGTCCGGCGCCTGCGCTCTCTATCAAGATAGACGCGTTCCGGCCAAGTGTAAGGGTTTGTATGTTCCTCTGTGTTCCTGCCCAAGTCTTTTCCCGCCATTTCTCTAGGTGCAGTGAGCAGGTGCCACTGGCGACCAGTGCTTTAAATTTCCACACCAAATTCCAGAGTTGTATGCCTTTTTAACTCCTAATGAGCACTGGTTTCAGTTTGATTATTTTGAGGTGAGTTCTCACAAATTCGACCAATTCTGCTCGGATCGACAAAAGTAGTGCCGATCAATGCCTCCTTCAATGTTGAGATAGAGGCTAAGTTGAGTTTCAAATGGGTCCAGCGTGGCGCTAGTACGGTGTCAGCTGCGGTATAGCGAAACGTGCCTAATATAGTAATGGAAATTTCCTCTCCACAAAGATACCAAACTAATGCAAGCAGGTAGAATGGTTGCAAAGATATTAGCAATAATGCTGTAACATGCTATAAGTACATGTGGTTTTGGCAAGTGACACCTCGGACCAATTTTATTGACGTTTCACGGGAATATGGAGTTTAAAAAGTTCGAGACGCAATGAGAATGAATGAAAATAATAAATATTTCACCTCGAGAAACAATTCCGAAAATAATGTGACACACAAGCCTCTCTGCGGCTTATTCACATGACCGACCATTATCATATGTCGCGTGAAATGTCGCAACAATAATTATGGTGGAAATCTCTACAACGGCAGCTCAGCGCAATGCCACAAAATGTTTCTTCCTCTGACCTTACTCAAGTGATAATTTTTCAGCTAATCGACAAGCTAACAAGGCGATTAGTCCGGAATTGCCAATATATAAGCAAAATTACAAATTCGTTGCAAAGGTTAGCGCACACGGCTGATCATTACCATTATAAAACGTGACGTAAGGCTGTATGTTTTGTGCCAGAAACACTTTTATTTGTAACTTCAGGTTGCCGGAACAAATTTTAAAAAGTGCGACCTCTGAACGGCAATCAGAGAGCCAACATGGCGGATTATGGCGGTCGCGGAGCCGCCAAGCGTGTCGACAGTGGAGCCTTAGCTCGAAGAAAGATACGTGCTCATACGATCGCTGACTCTCAACAATAGTTTTATTTGTGAAAATCAATATTTATTGCACAATATTTATTGCTCATCGTGCTCTCCGTACTTTTCTAGAAGCAACGAACTTAGGCGCACGTTTGTAACCCAGCAACTATTTCTTTTATTTTACATTCCTTAGCAGCTTGACCTGCAGGGACGGGCCCTACTGTGTGTTGTACTTTATTCTTTGACATTTGTCATCTCGCTCTTCCTTTCCTCCTTCCTCCCCTCCTTCATATCTTTCCTTCTATGTTTCTCTCATCCTTTCCGAAGGGTTAGGCAGACGTTGTGCCCCTTCTGGTGGCAGTTGCCAGCCTTGCTTCTCGCTTTCTCTTTTATGTATATGTTTTCAAATCAAATAATAATAATAATAATAATAATAATAATAATAATAATAATAATAATAATAATAATAATTGCACAAAACAACTTGGGAAATATAAAAATTCAGGTAAATACAATAGTTTTTTGCAGCGATGTAGGTGACAATATTGAATATTGGCTTTTAATGCTAGATATTCAATACTGCCTAGCTGTCAAAGTTTTCGTTTCCCTTTTTCTTTATTGTTGTTCCCGACATGCTCTGGTGCGCGTGCATGTTTTTTTTTTTTTACTGGGACTTTTTTGCCAAATTATTCGTTGGGAACATGTTTCTCTATTCAGGAAAGTATTGCTGAGAGTCAGCGCTAGTGTGTGTAACTGCATTACTTTATAGTCACCAATTTTGGCGTTGTTTTGGGAAGCATGAGACGTGGGCTGCCACGGCCATGACAAAATATGAGCGGCTCCATTGGCTTGGATATCACAAAAGGCAGTTTGAGCCTGGTGTCTACGCATGAAAGTCGTACGACGGAGTTTTTAAGCCCCATCCACAATTGCCCTGTACTCATTTGATTGCTCATTTGGCACGGCAGCGCGACGAATTATTTGCAAATGTGCAACAAAAAACTATGCAAATTCAAAGCACATGTTTGAATCTATATGAAGCGAAGCTTTCCTGAAGTGCCTAATTAAATACTACAAGTTTGCCCATTTCACACCTGCGACTTTGCCGAAAAGCGAACGGGCGCTTACATGTGCTCTGGGGTACCCGTGCTACGGAATGCTACAAATCTTAAATAGCCTTGTATTTGTTAATTTCTTCCTATTAATTGCCGATGTACCGTCCGCTTTTTGGCAAGTCCCGCGTTGTGGCTATGCGCCAGAGTGTGCAAATCATAAAAGAAACAACACGTGCCAATCACCTCAAAGAGGTAATTGCCGTTGGCAGGACATTACGTCCTTGCATTTCATGCAATCACGAAATCCTTGAATCCTTGCATGAAATTCCGTTTTGCATCCATCCTTGCGTTAAATTTCTCACCCACTTATTTTATAATCCCCAGTTTTTGCCATGCGTCTTTCCTCCACTCGCTTCTAGTCAGTTGTGAGCATTGCCATTGCACATCAAGCGACCGTGGTCACTGTATGGACATCATCATCATCATCATCATCACGTGCGGTGGTGGCCTAATGGCGAGAGCATTGGGCTGCTACGATGGGGGGAATGAGGTTCAAATCAAGCCACCGGACGGGTTTTTATTTTTAATTCGAATTAAAACTCGACGAGAACCTGACCAGCAACCAACCCACCGACCGATACAGGCGTAACCATTGAATGGTACGCAAAGAGAGCTCCGCTTTAAAAATGGTTGAGCCAGACATGGACGCTTCTGTAGTATCATCAATGTGATCGAGTGAGCTGTCTTGAATGACGGCGTCTGATCGCTGCTTTGTTAATGGCATGGTCACGACGTTATTGCTTCCCAACGAAAGTTCTGCTTGAAAAACTCTTCAGGTTACCACATTTGCATTGTTAAAAATGAGAAAGAACTCTACCAACTATCACTTTGTCTCACTTATGTTGCAGCTAGTTCAGTTGCAGCTAGTGCAGTTGCTGAATTCGTAGCTAGAAGACATAAGGAGCTGGTCTAATGGAATAATTGGGGAGCGATAGAAACCGTCATAAGGAAACATTTGTTTTTTGTACAAATGGCTGTATAGAGGGAAAATATGCGTGCTTCTCTAAACCAATGTTCGGAAGATGTCTACATTTTTTAGAGTTGGTAAAGTCACGTCGATATAATTGAAGAGAGGTCGTGCATCAGCTTATTCACTTACCACTGCAATTTTTCATGCATTCTTCACAGCTGGGAAAGCGGTTGTCATTGCCTTTACAGCCACCATATGAAAACACGGAGCACAAACCAGAAGTACTGTTATAGTACCAATATTCTAAACTAGCTCTGCAAGGTCCCCGTACCGGCTCGCTGTGGCAGGCTGATGAATTCCGGCCTGGTGCATCTGCAATATTAAAGTAAGCCAGTATTATCGGCAGTACTGACTCTATTTGTTGATGGTGGATATGCATGCCGCATTATTTCGGAAGTAGCTGAACTTGGCTAGGTTAAAAGTAAACCACTGTTTTGTTATGATCATTATTGAATATGTGCGTATCACACTGAAAGGCATTAGAATAGTTAGAAATCTGATTATTTCATACTTTAAAAGCTCGTGCAACAGATATGCCCTTAAAATATGACCTTAATTTTTACTACTTATACATGGATTTACCTTGTTTTGCTGTTGCACTAGCTTTAATGTTGGGGTATTTGTTAGTTATAAATGAAGTCGAGGAAATTTTAAGCTAGAGCTATTGATAGGGAGCTATGTCATCAGAAGCTGTTCCTGCGGGCATTTGTGCGCAGATGTCAGAGTAGTTCTTTTTTCGCCAAAACACTATTCAGTCAACCATCTCGGAAAAGCGACAGATGTAAATACAGGCCTCTATATGTACGTGTGGGGGTATCCCAATACAGTCAAAGTGTAAAAAGTATGCAGATAGATTATTTTCAATATGCAACGTAACTTAGAACATAACGCTTTAAATGCTCACGGACCACGTGGGAGCAGGCAGCAGATGAATTGTCTGAAATGAGCCATAAGTAGATAGTTTCCAGATGATACAATTCAAGTATCCTACAAAATATCGCTGAAAACCCGACGTGAACGTTTTTGACTTCATTGGTGACAGAGATCTACTGAAAATACAGTGACAAACGAGTAACAGTTGAGCGCCTTACCTGTCGTGTTCGAAGCCGTGGTAGTGCTGGTCGCATACATTGTGGTCGATTTCCGAAAAATACCTTTAATGCTTGCATTGCTGTACTTTACCATTTCTGAAAAAGTAAGGTAATAGAGGGAAGTCCGTGTCCGTTCATCGAAATTAGTCATAAAGGTATGTTATTTGTGACTGTGAAAACGCCTTTGTTGAGCCACACAAAAAAGGTATAACACACAAAATAATCAAATTGCCTGCAAATTACCTTCAAAGATTTTAACTTCTTATCTGGTATTTTTGACTCTATAGGCGCAAGCCAACTTTCCCATGATTTGTCAGCATTATACAGTATATCTACAACAAATGGTGTAAAGACGTCTTTAAAAAAATTCCTCCAGAACCAACTACACGATGAATGTCAACTGCAGTGCATTGGCCTTGAAGTATCCTGGCCGCGCGCGGTAGTGCCATCACCGAAACAAATCATGTAGGAGTGTATACATCCGGGCTCCTATCTCGTGCTTCTGTTTTGATGCGCTGTGTCATCTACCGATACCTCCATTAAGTCCGGGCGTGGTGCGCGTGTAAATATATATAATCAGACAAGATTGTCTGAATACATATGATGCAGGTTCAAATCCGAGCAGCACCGGATAAATTTTAAAGGTCTCGATTGATCATCTTGGAGCGGAGCATAGCCTCTGGCACATACAGAGTGGCACAAGTCTCGACAGAAAAATATGTGCATTGAAGAGCGACACATTCCAAGTGGCAAACATGCAGTGACTCAAGCCGGCGTCAGAGGTTCACTGAAGAGCGGCACATAAGTGAAGCACATAACATTATCTGGAGCTTCGCTTCGAAACCGGTCCTCTCAGCCCAGCAACCGGATCCTCCACCCATTTGAACACGAACTTCCAGTGACCCAAGTTTGCAAGCAAACGATTACAGATGCATATATATATATATATATATATATATGGATCGGTTGATAGATAAATGGATATGTAGATAGATGGATAGACAAACAGATAGTCCCCGAACACTGGGTGAAGTACCCTAAGAATACTATCGCATGAATAATGTGTTCATGGTTCTAATATGTTGCGGCTCTTATCGACCTTTTACAACGACAAATCTGCGCACAGCGCACCAGGGGCTGCTACAAAGGCACCGCCACTGAGCGCCATGGGAATCGAATGCAGGCAGGAATAAACCACCCCATGCCGCTCCAGCAACATTCCACCAAGAGGCTGAGGACCACTTACGACTATTCCTTTAACATGTGCAAGAACTGAGGGCAGACGTGCTCTGTCGTGAGCTACAGAGAATGCGACATATATTTGAATGTGTTTGATGAGACTCTGCGTGAGCTTCATCTGTCTCAACTGCACAAGGATTGAGTGCTGTAGCTTAGGAGCGTTCATGATTCCCAACTTCCGGCAAGGCGGGCACAACATGTTCAACCACCAGCGCTGAACTGCCAAATAGCGGCAATACCTTACAGGCTCATCCAGCCTCTAGCGGTAACACAACGTTACCGCCACCGGTGGCCCAAAATATTACGGCATGTTCAACATCGATTAGCATGCTAGTCTGCGCCATGGGATTTCCTACAGTAATGACTGCACTACACGGAACTCAATTAAAGCTGCAAGCCTTGCCATTTAGCCAGCATCGCAATGATGAGCAATACATAAATTTGCCTAAAGTTCGTCCTTCTGGCTTCAAACGGCTTGATGACTTTGCAAACTCATCATTTCCACAAAGGAATACGTTGTAGATATGAAACAAACACTAATAAAATTATCCGGCCTCATGATTCAAACACCTGTCGCCAAGAAACCGAATATTGAACCCATTACGCCAGAGGTGCATGCGTCGAGAAGCGTGATAGAACACCCTTAAGAAATACTGCAATCCAAACTAGTGCGTTGGGACACCTTGCACGTTTTGATTTAGCCACCTCGACAGGCGGAACCTGCCATTAGTAGTGTTTATGCGTGCTCTTAGAGTCTTATTGCCTTCTACGTTTTGAAAATATAGAGTGCCTTGAATATAAATTAGGCCAATGATGCCCGTTATAGCGTATAAGAAAGCTGCAAGACCGTCTCAAGCCACAAGCAAGAAGATGAGACAAATCCATGCACTGCCCATCTTTCCTATTGGGACTGAACAATCGCAGCGCTTCACAGTTCCCTCTATCGTAAAGCAGTGTAGGAAAATCTGTTCTGCGCTACGTCCTCCCCACGCAAGTGCGACTGACATACTGGAACAACTTCGCTTTCGATAGCAGCAAAGTGAAATGTGGAATACTAGGAAGACACCACCAGTTTTCTTTCCTTTTGTATTCTGAGCCAGGAATCGAATAGCAACACTTTCGAATCAACACTTTCGAATAGCAACACAGAATCGAAAGCAACACGAATAGCAACCTCTTGCAACACTTTGCTCCACGTGTATGCGAATACGTACATTTTATTCTGTGCGGTAAGTAATATGAAACCATTTCCAAGTTATTTTATCAGCGTTGGCTACAACAATGACGCGGTCGATACCAACCGCCGTGGTCGGTGCAAGTCACAAACAGGCATTTCGTGCGCGAGCACATGCATATTCCCTAACTTGTTGCAGATACAGTTAACGACAACAGGCACGCGGCCGTAACAAGCTTACAAATCTACCACTATATAAAGGGTAAAAGCAAACACTGGGCACCTGTAAGGGACATTTCCAGCCTTCACTCGGCAACCTTGCACACGATAACAATGCAGTGAAGACAGAACATATAAATGAATAGGTTCAGAAAGCGCGATTCAAAGACAGGACAAAAGACACAAAGGTACACACACGGCGCTCTATGTCTTCGGTTGTCCTGTCTTTTATTCGCGCAGCGGTAAACGTATTCAAGATGCGTTACCAACAAGCCCACGTTCCCAAGCCAACGATCCCAACATATCCTAAACAATGTGGGGATCGAGGTTCCGCCCCGCGCCTCGTCCCCCAGCTAGCACGTGGCGCTTCGCTCCATCTCCGGGAATCGCCGCCGTCCAGCAACATGGCGGACACGGCGAGCGCGCCCGAGCTACTTTCCCGTGCAAACCGTGCTCCCCCCCCCCCCCCCCCCCCCACGGGATTGCATTTGCCCCGCGAGAACAAGTCACCGGAACGCGTCCTGATTGGCCTCCCGAGCGGCGGTCCCCTGCACCCTCTCCACCCGAGCTCTCGTCCGCTGAGCGCTTCCTCGCAACGCCAAGGTTGCCAGATTGGGCTAATAATAGCCAAATTGGGCTACTTTTTACGCGGGTTGGCGTCGAAAATTCCGAATTGGCTACATGGCTATATTGGGGCTATTTTTGTATTAAGGACGTCAGCACTGACAAAATTTGGGAACGCCGGTTTATGAAAACCCAGAGCTCATTGCAGCAAAAAAGTTATGTAGGCAGTCTCGAAGGCTGTGTTTTTAGGCAATGTCCCCGCTGAGGGGATGGCGTTAAGTCATCGCTCCCGTGTTTACATGTCTTTCCAGGCTAAGCTCTCTTTTTGTTTTCATTTCGGCGCCATCTGCAGCCGCGTCACACGTGGTTCAGTATGAAAACCGTTCTCAAAACTAAGCATGGGCAAGTGGGCGAAATACAGCCGTGAATATAAGAAGGAATGGGAGAAGAACCCCTCTTTCAAAGGTAAATTTTACTTTATGCGCATATTTGGTATTTAAAGCGCCTGGTGGTGCGTTTTTTTGGAATGAAGTAAGAAATTCGGCAAATTTCTTACTCTATTACAAAATGTGCGAAATTCATTCCGTATTCGAAGGCAACTATGGCATTTGCAAAGCATAAAGCCATTCAGAATTTAAAACATTGCAGTTCAGATTAAGGATGCTTTAAGGTAGCGTGAAGGTCTTGCGTGAGGCTCCCACATGATCACGAACTTCGGCACATGCACAGGCGCACTGTTGCACTTCGTACTTGCGGTGGACGTATCTTGTACTTGCTCGTCGTCTGCCGTTATCTCAAGATCAGTAGCCACGGCACGGTGCGCGTGGAGGACCGCTGCCGTTCCGTCCCGTCTTGCCCTTCTAGTCTTTGGAAACATACAGATATTGCCGGCCCACCGGCTTTAATAAAGAATGGATAATCGAATGTGCTATAGGATATTTATTGCGTTTCCTTTTTGCAGAAGTAAGAACGTAGGTGCACCATTTTCCGTTAGTGTCACGTAGCGACGGTAACGGAGGGTGCGCCAGCCTGGTCGAGCCGATTGTGTTCGCGAAGAACGGGTTATCAGAGTGCGCGGGCTCGTTTCCTTTACTGTTGTCTGCCCCGGCGGGCTGACCACCCGTAAAATGAGCATTTTTGGAACGTGAGAATGGCTTCACTAGGTTTAACAAAAGTGGTTGTCTATGATAAATTAACAGGTAACTGAGCAAGAAGTTTTTCCTTTTATTGCGATGGAAATTATATGGAGACTCCAAGCGCATTTCTACCGTGGTCGTGGTCGTCGCTGGTAGATTGCGTCTAAAGTTTAAACACGGTAACATCGTAGCCGCGCGCGTATGTGTTCCCTAGTGGAATTACATTTCTTTATTTTTTTTCAAGTCACACTGAAGGTAAGGTGACACAGCCCCCCGCGGAAATTTGGCAACACACGCATTCGTGCCTGCATTCACAGAAACTTACGCACACTTTTTCAGATTGCACGAACCTTGCCACAGAATCCCTGTTTAAAAATTGCACAGTTCAACGCTTCGATACTAATACCACCTGGGTTATTGCCAGAGCCTTAATCCAGGTGACAATTGAAACTGTAAACTTTAATGCACCTCTTCTGCTACGGGCCAGCATGTCTTCCTTTTTTGCACTCAAAGGCGAATTGCAGTCACAACTGTCCCTTCTTCGCACGAGGAAAATGCGAGGAGGTTTCAAGTTTTCCCCATGGAGTCCAGTGTGCCTCTAAGCGGCAGCATTTGCTAACTCTGCGTCAAGCTGCTTTCGTGTAAAAAATACAAAATTGAGAAAGAGAAAGAGAGAGAGCGGGATAGAAATAACATGCTTATTTTATGAATCAAGCTTAGGAAAGGCATCACTATTCTAAAATGCATTGAGCTCGGGCCGCCTCTTGGGCACTCGATCATGACCAGCCGAAGGTAATCCTAGTGGCTCGAGCTGGCAGTATTTTGCCCGACACTTATAGAAAAATGCCTCGAGTAAAGCGAGGCGTTAACTAGACAACGTGGCTCACTAAATACTGATAGCGTCATGAATCCTCCGGAAATGAAATCCTTCGGCTCGTAACAATAAGCGGTGTCCAAATCCACGTCTGAGTGGCAGCTCTCAATAGCATTCTTTACGCAGATCTTGAGGCCACTGTTGTGCTGGTTGCATGCGGCGGAAGTAATTTTGGAGACGGAAATACGCGCTGAACCATCTGCATCATCTGTAAGACACCTGCAAAACGTCATCAAACTTTTGGCTATGTTTTTGGCTACTTTTGGGTCACAAAAAATCAGGGTCTGGCTATCTTTGGACTACATTTTGGTATCATTTGGCTATTTTTTTTGTTGAGGCCATCTGGCAACCTAGGCCACGGCAGACGCTCACAGGCCCGCGACGAGGTGGTTACCTGAGACCTTTGTTCTCGCGGCTCCTTGTTCTCACGCTTGGCGGACCGCTACCCTGTTAGCCCTATAGCGAAGCGGGCGCGCGTACTCGATCGGTCTTGCAGTGAGAGTTGGCCCGTAAGCGCCGTGATTATCGCACTGTGCTGCACCTTGGGGGAATAGACCCGTGTTTGTTGGCGATCTGACTTCGGAGCCTTCTCTGCGCCGTGTCGGAGAGTCGACGAACCCTGCCGTAGCGCCTTGGTGCGTTGCGGAGTGCAGGAGCGTCGTGCCCTTTCCTGACCGTCGCTCGTAGGCTAAGCCTTGTGCAAACCCATCTCCACAACGAGTCTCGGAATTACCACTGGACGTGTTAAATAAACATGGCTTCAGGAATATATATACGGTCAGTCGCTACATTGCTCGAATGTTATTCGCATTACCGTTGACAGCAATCGTGAGATCAGTACGTACTGCCGTAGTTTTTCTAACCTCCGTGTACGCCTGAAACCAAAGCTTCGACCATTGCGACCATATTTCTAGCACGTAATTTTAGTTTGATTAGTTAATTAGTTCCTTGCTTAGGGGCCACGGTTGCGAGCTGATGCGCTCGCTTAAGCAAACAGACACGTATGGCAACAGTCTGCTGTTGCGCATTCACATTGCGTGACTCGAGCGGTACATACTTAAAAGCTGCATCGCAGCGAAGCTACGTCTTCTACTTCTCGTACGCACTGAATGCATTAGGCACAGACACTTGCTTCTTTGGCATCAGAAGGCCTCCCGTGCACAAAATTATCCAAGTCTCCCGCCGGAAACCATAGCATATAAGCAGATATACCGCAGCGCCTTCCATCAGTCCGTATGGCCCACCGTTCTGTACTACGTGAAACCGATAAGCGCCGCATGGGGATTCTAGAGGGCTCTATTAACCGGTGTTTCTGCAACGCTGCCTAGGCAGCTATATGGGCAGCCTGTCAGCCCTTGCTGACAGAACTGAAATACGTTTCACCTCAAAATATCACAAAATGGTGCTTTAAGTATACACACATGAAACTTGCCCTTTCGAGCAACGCATGCTCAAGGTAACTTTCTATACCTGTTGATAATTATGTTTCAAAGAAAATTCGAAGCTCTGATAAAGGTCTGTGTTGTGGGCTCTTTCATTGGCCTCTGACACCAAGCACGCCACCGTATGCCCGTTGTGCAACTAACCTCAGCACTTCTTCTGTAAAATGAGCGTGGCCTAGAGAGTGAGTGCCGGCTCGCAAAAAGCTCGCGTCGCAAGCGGAAAAAAAAATGACAGGGGAGAAAAAACGGACGCTGTTGCAACGATCGCGATGTGCTTATAACAGCCATAAGGGCAGCTGTTTCGTAATTTATGTTTTACTTAATCACGCTTTGCTCCCGCCTGCCGACATTCGCTAGACCTGTACACTTGGCGCTCGTGAGCTGTTCGCCGCGTAGCAGTAGGGGTGGCAACAGGAAGCTGTAACGTGCTAGGCGCCGCAAAGCTGGCCGAAGCTGTGGGAAAATGCGACCTTGGAAAATGTGCGTGTGTCGTGACCTATATAGCAGGAGCGGCGGAACATTGACCTTGATAGCCGGTGAAGTCAGTCGGATCGGTACGCGACTGACTCCGATGACATGCCTGTCAGCGACCGCTCCTTATTGTTCGGGGTAGACGTCAGTGCTTTTTGCCGCGAATCACTCACTTGATGCCACGGAGACCTTCAGCTTAAAACTACGACCAATATGTATGAAAATAACCATCAGAGCTGGCGTACTGAATGATAGAGGAACTTTTGGGCTGGTATGTCAAGTGTAGTTTGTATGGGGTAATTATTTATACGTGCTGTCGGAATTGACGAATATACTGCTAATAGTGCTGTGTAGCTATTTTGTTAATAGTGCTGTGAGCTAAAAAATTGCGCCGTTTCATGCATGTATCATGCCGGAAGTTGAAATTTGCTGGGAATAAGATAAGGTGCAATGCAGGTTCTTTAAGAAATTATGAGTTGTGCAACTTGATTTTCTGAATGCTGACTGATAGAATATGGTCTTTCCTGCTAGCGATCTGCTTAACGCGCTTAGTTTAACCTCGTAGGAAGGAGAATTGTGTTGTGCTGTACAAGT
>NC_051160.1:39216814-39258679 GCF_013339745.2 Dermacentor silvarum
GACAGTAGGCAATTCGGAATACAGATCCACATTTTGTTCACCTTATGCGGTCGGTACATGGCTTACTGTGAAAAATGTGGTTGATCCCTCGTATATAGGAATCGGTATAGAACACGAAAGTGAAACGTGTCTTCACAGAAGTAGTGTAATGTTTATTGCACATTGATATATAATGTCTATTGGTGTTTTGTGGCTAAAGCGCCCTTAGGCGTTGATGCACCCACGCTGACGCCTGGTGGCACGTCTCCTCCATCACGACTACCAACGTCGATGACCATGAGCAACCATCGTGCATATGGAAGCTGCACTACGCTGCACACGCTAGCACAACGCGAAAGACGAAGCACGTAACTGACACACTAATACAACGCGCAAGACAAAGCACGTAACTGAATCGTCACCGAGTCAAATCAGCGCGTACAGCGCGTCGTAATTGCAGCCTCCGCGATCAACTTCAGAAACATTTTCAGAGCTAATTGCGGAGGCCACGCTCCGCTGTGCTGAGTACGGTGAACGCCACCTAGGTGCCGTTGGTAGTGCTTCTTGATGCCAGCGTCCCTTCGAATGCTGGCATCGAGGCGTCGTAGTGCTGAGACCACCGAAGCGTTCACTGTCGGTGCGCGTTAGTGTCATAATGCAGTACTTCTCTTTTCTGCTCGTAGGCGGCGGCACCGCCCCGAGCAAGAGCGCGGGTACACGGAGGAGTGTTAGATATATAAGGCGCGTCTGTGTAGCTCTCTGCAAATGCGTTTGTGGCGCAATGGGTTAAACGCTCGGCGATCTATCGTCGCGGACCGAGAGGTCGTGGGTTCGATATCCAAATTTTGCATGTTTGTGGAACTTTTTCTTCTGGTTTCTTTCTTTGTATTATGTTCTATGACGTATTTCCGTGACGGAAATACGTCAGTGAAGTCTTGGTGGACCCCGGCATAAAACACTTTCGTGTTAAAAAAAAACTGCGTGCAGACAGGACACTTTATGGGAGAAGTAGAGACTGCCAAGCGCTGATTCGAGAGATCTCACATGTCTTTCATTTTTCACACAAGGCAGTACTACAATGTGTCATGTCACCAATTTTTGACTGGGCTTCATAATGCATACTTCTTGCCTTCTGTGTCTTGTTATCACACTTTCTTTTGATGTGAAATTGAGGAAGCTTTGAAGAATCAGCGAAGTAGAAATTTGGAAAGATGGAAGCTTGGCATATGAAGGAACACGATTTGTTCACTCAAATTACCGCAGCGTAACAACATCACCAATTTAAATAATGACTGAACTATTAGGTAGGTAGAGGAATACTATACAAAGCCACGCGCAACGTAGGAGAGCGACGTAACCACAGATCTCCTTTGCAACTATATTCAACTCCTTTGTAAGATATTGCTACGTGTGAGGAAAACGAAGACCGGTGAACGTGCTTGTGGTCCCGGGTTGGAAAAGAGACAGAGGACGACGCTGAGTGCATCAACCAGCCAGCCGCTCTTGCGCTCACCTTCGCAACCTAAAATAAACGGTCCCCTTCATCTGTAAGGTTTACAAACGGTCTCCTTTGCGCGTAACAAAGTGGTGGAGGTGCTGGGTAAGTGCTCACAACAACGGAACCGTCACTGCTGCAGCTTCGTCGAAGCCGTTGACTTGCCGGCCTCCTGTCATCTGCCGTGACCATCTTCGCCATGCCTGTAGAGGGAGCCCCTCCGAGGGCAGCGCCGAGCAGTCCAGTGCCGTACTACCGAGTTCAACCCACCTTCGGAGGAAAAGCGGGAGAAGATGCCGACGAGTGGCTCGTCCACTATAAACGAGTGAGCAAGTCCAACGGGTGGGATTCAACCGCTCAGCTCACCACTGTGGTGTTCTCCCTGACCGACACCGCACTCGTGTGGTACGAGAATCACGAGGAGGCGCTTACGACGTGGGAACTTTTTGTTGAAGAGCTCATTGCAAGGCCTGTTTTGGGGACTCAGTCGCCAAAAAGAAGCTTGCTGAGCAGACATTGTCGCAACGGTCGCAGCTATAAGATGAGACATGCACCACGTATATTGGAGACGTTTTAAAGGTGTGCAAGGTGGTCAGTGCTCACATGTCAGAAGAAGATAAAGTCGGACATTTGCTGAAAGGAGTGACTGAGGACGTATACAATTTTCTAATCGGTAAAGAAAGCCTAGGTTCTGTGTCCGACGTCATTCGGCATTGCTGAACGTTTGAAACGATCAAGATGCGTCGGATTACGCCAAAGTTTGGTCGGTTAGCAAACGTTACAACGGTTGCCAGTGTGGATACGAGCCCTTGCCTCGACGTTCCTTCGACCATCCGACATATTGTCCGCGAGGAACTTTCCCGCCGCGATGAGATGTCGCGTTCAACAGCTGACCACCATGGCATGTACACGTCGCATGAGGGTATGACTGCATCACATTCGGCCCCTTGGCAATCGATGGTTAGCACAGCGGCCGTAGAGTACAGCGCAGCCCCACAGTCTCGGATGAAACATGCTCTCCGACTCCACTCTATGACCGACGCGCACAGCGCACGCCTTCTCGACCCCCGATGTATCGTCATGACAGCCGCCATGAACCAACTGTATACACAAGAGAAAATGACAATATTCGCTTCATCGACGAACAACCAAGGTTTCGACCTCCCCCGGTGTGTTACGCTTGCGGTGTCCCGGGTCATATATGGCGATTTTGTAACCAGCGTATGAACACGTGGTATGGCCAGCCTTCAGAGT
Source organism: Dermacentor silvarum (assembly GCF_013339745.2). NCBI lineage: Eukaryota > Metazoa > Arthropoda > Arachnida > Ixodida > Ixodidae > Dermacentor > Dermacentor silvarum. The sequence goes on from NC_051160.1 coordinate 39,219,543, forward strand.
TTTCACGGCCCTCCGAACGGCCCCATGGTGTCCCGTGGCCAGCCCACGCATCATCTAGCTACGAGTATTGGCCGTGCAGCTCCCGGAATCGCTCCCCAGCGTCTGACTGGAGTTTGACGCCCCAACCGCGTCTTCGTGCTTCCCGTTCTCCCTCACCGCTACGTCGCAACGCATCCCTTTCGTCACCGGAAAACTAGCCAGCGCGGCCGATGGAGGTAAGGTCGCTGGAGATGTGCTACTGACATAAATACCTCCTGTGTTGATGCTTAAAAACGAAGTGCGCGTTTTTGTAGATAATGTGCCTGTGATGGCTCTGGTGGACACAGGCGCAACAATTTCGGTCATGAGTGTCTCTTTTAAATACATGTTAGGGCGAAAGGTGTTGTTTGAATGGAACAAATATTTAAAGTTCTGTGGAGTGGCGAGCCTTTGCGACCTATTGGTGTGTGTAGTGCTGACATGTCTTTCGGAGGCCATGTTATTCCCACAGAGTATGTAATTATTCCTCGGTCGACCCATGATGTGATCCTCGGCATGGATTTCTTTCGGGAGTGTGGTGCGACTGTCGACTGCCGCACAGGGAAGGTATTCGTAAGTGGTAAGATTCCGTCAGGACTCCTTGAGAACCCTGTAGATCGCGAAACTACATTGTGTGTTTGTGGTGATACGGTCGTACCTGTATCATCTACCGTTTGTGTTCCCGTTGCCTGTTGCGGCGCCAATTCCGACAGCTTCGATGCTACCGTAGAACCGCTGCACATGAACTGTGTGAAGAAGAATGTGTTGGTGCCACATTGTGTAGTGTCGATCAAAGGCGGACGCCCTGGCTTACGGACCGTAAACTGTTCTCAGGAACCCGTTATACTACCAAACGGCTTGAAATTAGCCTTCGTCAGGGAACACGCGTTTTTATCAGTGGCTGAACTTACAGAAGTGCCGGAAGAACCTGATGGCCACAGTTCGGAAACGGCCCTTTTGGCGATGGTAAATAAATCGCTCAGCACAAGTGAACGCCGAACGTTAGTGGGTGTGCTTTCTAAGCACGTTTCAGTATTCGACTTTGCGCAGAAGGACAAAATGCCTGCAATTCCCGCGTCTCGAACACGCCATGCCATCAACACGCGTTCGGCAAATATGATTAGACAAAAGCCATATCGCGTTTCACCATCAGAGCGCCAGATTATCAACGAACAAGTGCACGAAATGATGAAAAAGGGAGTCATACAAGAGTCAGTGAGTCCGTGGGCAGCTCCAGTGATTCATGTTAAAAGGAAAGATGGATCTTGGAAATTTTGCGTCGACTATCGCCGGCTGAATGCTGTAACAAAAAAGGACGTGTACCCACTCCCACGTATTGATGACGCAATAGACTGCCTTCATTCCGCCTCTTACATTTCCTCAGCAGACTTGCGATCCGGCTACTCGCAAATTCGGATGCATCCTGAGGACAAGGAAAAGACTGCCTTCATAACCTCTGGCGGGCTCTTCGAATTTAATGTGATGCCATTCGGACTGTGCAACGCTCCGGCAACATTCGAGAGATTTATGGACACTATTCTGCGCGGCTTAAAGTGGAACATCTGCATGTGTTACCTCGACGACGTCGTCAATTTTGCCCGCACCTTCAGCGAACACAACTCGCGTCTGGATATTGTCCTGAACTTCATCAGGAACGCTGGCCTAATTTGAAACTCCAAGAAATGCCACTTCTGAGACCGCTAAACCCTCGTGCTTGGACATCTCGTCGATAAGGACGGAATCCACCCTGATCCCCAGAAGACAGCAGCAGTTGAAGCGTTCAGTGCACCACGCTCTGTCAAGGAGCTCCGTAGTTTTCTGGGGCTTTGTTCCTATTTCCGCCGCTTTATTCCTAAATTCGCCGACGTCGCGAATCCGCTGACATGTCTGCTACGAAAGGATATCCCCTTTGAGTGGACTCCGGAGTACGACTCTTCTTTTCGTCAGTTGAAGTGTCTGCTGACGTCACGTTCTGTTCTTCAACACTTGAATCCTTCAGCTTCGATGGAACTCCATACGGATGCCAGTGGCATAGGTATCGGTGCCGTCCTAGTTCAACGCCATGGTGACCGGGAACACGTGATCGCATATGCAAGTCAATCCTTAAGTAGGCCTGAGCAGAATTACACTATCACGGAGCAAGAATGCCTCGCGGTAATATTTGCGGTTCAGCGGTTTCGCTCTTACCTGTATGGACGCCCCTTCACAGTTGTCACCGACCACCACTCATTGTGTTGGCTTGTAAATCTTCGTGACCCTTGTGGCCGCCTTGCGCGCTGGGCACTCCGACTGCAAGAATACAGCTTCAGCGTCTCTTATAAGAGTGGTCGACGACACGCTGACGCGGACTGCCTCTCGCGTATGCCACTTAGCACTACGGACTGTGATGCCGACGACTTCGATCACCTTGTGGCTTCTCTGTCACCGCGTTTTTCAGACTTCGACTGTTTCAAAGCCGAACAGCGAAAGGACGCTAAATTAACAGCGCTCTTCCCCGCTACGACCACCTCTACTACAGCACACGATTTCTGCGTACGTGATGGACTATTGTGCAAGAAGAACTTTTCCGGCACAGGCGCATGTTTTCTTCTAGTGGTGCTGGAGAGCCTTCGCATAGCGATCCTGAGTGCTATGCACGACGACCCAACGTCTGGCCATTTAGGTTCGGCGAGGACGCTCTACCGGATTCAGGAACGATTTTATTGGCCTGGAATGCGACAGTCTGTTGAAACGTAGGTGGCCAGCTGCATGCAGTGTCATCGCCACAAACGTCCATCTACTGGTCCAGCCGGTCTCCTGCAGCCGATCCCGCCTCCAAGCACGCCTTTCCAACAAGTGGGCATTGACTTCGTGGGCACTTTTCCGAAATCAGCCAAGGGAAATCGTTGGATAGTTGTTTGCGTCGACTACCTCACACGCAACTGCGAGACGGCGGCCGTGCCCTCCGCAACTGCCAATGACGTTTCAACATTCCTGCTGAAATATGTCATCCTGTGACATGGTCCGCTTCTCGTGATCATCAGCGACCATGGACGACAATTCACAGCGGATGTCGTGGAGGAGCTGCTTCGTGTTTGTAAATCCCACTCGCGTGACTCGACACCGTACCATCCACAAACGAATGGGCTTACAGAGCACACCAACCGAACAATTGTAAACATGATATCTATGTATGTTTCATCAGACCAGAAGAACTGGGATGACGTACTGTCTTTTATCACGTACGCGTTCAGCACCGCCAAGCATGAGACTACCGGGTGACTACCAAGCATGAGACTACCCTTTCTTCCTGCTGTACGCATGACCACCCCGGTACACAATCGACACTATTTTCCCTTTCTATAGTCACGAAAATCCCACTGTCGCCGAGACTCTCTGCCTTGCCGAAGAAGCTCGTCGTATTGCTCGTTTACGCACTTTGTCATCGCAGAACAGATCAAAAGCACGCTACGACATTCGCCACCGTCCGGTAATATATCGCCCGGGTGATTTAGTCTGGCTGTGGACTCCAGTACGGAAACGCGGGTTATTCCAAAAGCTCTTCGCCACCTACGATGGCCCGTTTGTGATTATTAACAGACTCACGGAAGTCACCTATAACATAGCTCGCCTCATGGCGAGTGGTAGAAGAGCTGCCAAGACACCAGTGGTCCCTGTCGCCCACTTGCAACTCTTCACTTCAAGACAAATGGATTGACTCTCCCGGCAGGCTTCGTCTGCGACAGGAGGAATGTTACGCGTGAGGAAAACGAAGACCGGTGAACGTGCTTGCGGTCCCGGGTTGGAAAAGAGAAAGAGGACGACGCTGAGTGCATCAACCAGCCAGCCGCTCTTGCGCTCACCTTTGCGACCTAAAATAAACTGTCCCCTTCATTTGTTAGGTTTACAAACGGTCTCCTTTGCGCGTAAAAATATGTCTGATGAATAAGCTTTTAAATATGTCGTAACAGTACATCTGATGAAGAAATTCGATGAATATTGTATACTCTATCATTAAAGAACCCAAAAGTCGCATGAGCTTCTTAAGTAAGGCATGTCCGATGCTTTGAAGAATACCAAAATGATATTCTTGACGCAGGTAGAAGTTATAGAACAATATGATGTAAACGAACAAGTAAGCTTGCTTTGAATTTTGATGAAAAGAACTCAGTGACGTTAATTTAAATAAAACCAGGGAAACAAGTTGTTTTGTTCATAGAACTGAGTGCTTCGGCTTTCCATAGGGATAATCAACATTCGGTCACATACATGCAGTCGATCAAGTAATTAAGGAGTCTGGGGAATATAACATGCCTAGTTAAATCGTTTTCAGATAGTAAAAAAGCAATTGTTTCCGTGGAGATATTGCATTTCAGGCCATGCTATCTGATACATGCATGTCAGGAATGTATGACAATTATCATGCCGTTCATGCCATTATTTTGATGACATGCATGTGATGTCATTGATGTCATGATATACATGTCATGTGATGGATGTCTTCATGTCGTGCACCTTATGTTAATCATGTCATTGAAGCCGTGAGTGTCAAGACACCTCATGGCATGACGTGAGGCCATCTACGTCATCTCACGCATGTCTTTCTCGATATATATCTCATAAAATCTATGTAGTATGTATTCAAAAATTATGGGTCCTATGTAACTTATGCCAAACTTTCAATATATGCAAGGCTATGTAGCTGGATAGAACTAAAGTAATGTTGTTTGTCGTCGCTTAGAGCAAGTTAGACTGTTTTTGTATTTCGCCTAATTACATAATTAGTGATTATTGTTTGTTCAACTTCTCAAAATAATATCTTCACAGCCGGAGTGTCCATTAGAAAATTGTAGGCCTGCTGAAAAATACGATCAAGCTTTCTGTTGCTCGACTCGTAATACATAAAAGCGTTTTACCAAGGCTCAACGAAAGCCCGCCAGACAGTAAAAGAACACCACAGGACTAGTCGCATGGTCTTTTTTTGTTAATTATTGAACAGTTATATTAGACCATGCGGTGTCTGTACATGCAGCATACGAAGCTAAATATGTACACCATCAGATGTTCACCAGTACTAGTTTTTTATTAATTTTCTTCGTCAGACTCATAATAATCTTGATACCCAGAATTTTGCCGATTTTCACTTTCTCCAATAGATGCGACTGTCCATGAGTCTTCACTTTCAGCTTGCATTTCCAACGCTTCGCAGATCTCAGTTACATTTTGGCCACCTGCGAAAAGGACAACTTTAGCCAAGTCCAGGTGTCTTCGTAGGGAAATGTGGTTTTGGTATCGCAGCATTGGTGCTGTATTGGCGCTATCAGTTTTCCTGTAGAAAGTTAGTAAGCGGAGCGCTCCTCACAAAAATAGGCACAAAAGTACCTAGTGGCAAACATTTTTTTTCCTTTGGCGAATAGCAATCAACTGCAGTTTACAGGGTGGAGCTGAAATTTGGTGCTAGGTGCAACAAATATTCCAGAACAGTATATGTGAAACTGACCGCTTCAAAATTAATGAAATGTGTACAATCGGCCTCAAGCTTGAAGCGGTGAATTTCCCGCAGTACCGAGCAATATTGTTGGGCCTGTTACCCAACTTGAAAGAGTGTGTACAACTTGCTTCAATCCTTAAATGGGGTTTTAAGTGCCCAAACGACAATATGATTATGAGGCACTTATGCATGGTTGTTCGATTACGACATCAGGATTTCTCTTGTTACGGCAAAGCTGTTCCTCTTGACCTTATGTTTTCGCTTTATTAACGCGTATTCAATAAATACCGACGGATAATGCCTATTATTGTTTTGTTCCACATGTGGCGGCCATTGTCGATAAAGTCCTCAGAGTGAGAACGTATTTGCTTAAACCGTAGTGTCTGAGAATAGGGAATACCGGTTTTGCAGTGTCATGGGTGGCAGCTTTTAAAGCGAAAATAATGTTGCCGGTCGCTGAGTTTTGTAAACTTCCGTGATAAGCGACACTTACCTAATATGAATTTTCACGTCGAGACGAACAGTAATAGTATGGAAAAAGTGGTACTTAAAAGATAAGTTTGGTTAGGCTGCACAATAGAGAATGATTAAAATGAACTAATTGATCATCAGTGTGTGTCCAGATTAGGAATACGTAGTCGCGGTAATACTTGTACAGCACAGGCTTTATATTGCAAGATGAGGGAGAATTATACTCTACAATGTACGTAGAAATGTTTCTATAGTTTCGGGCCATTTTCACCTATAGCTGTTCCATTTACTTATGAAGTGTATTCCTCAAACCTCAAAAGTATTTAGTTGTAGATATAATTTTAAGGGTCTCCTGAAAGGCTGGTCTAGGATAGTTGTAGCCTATGTTCTTGATGTAAGATTCTATAGCGGCTGGGTTTCCGTTATCATGGGGGATGTTTGTATAAACCGAAGCCAGGTACAGAGTACCGAGAAAGACACTGTCCGAAAGAAAAATGCTAAAATTAGCTGAAATAAGAAGATGGTGTTTTGAACATAAGCAGTGCTCGTTTCCCGAATGTGCATAATGAAAGAATTCATATAACTAGATATTGGTTCTGTAAGGGTGCCGAGACCAGATATAGTTGGGCATCCATGGTTATCCTGTTTGTATATTTTTGGGAACGTGTAAAAAGTGGATCCGGTTTTGCATAAGTTGATGGGAGTACTCTCGAAACATGTGTTCTAATTTCGGTTTATTCTGTTAAATTTTTCCAGGTGCCAGCTATACGGTGCCGTGCGACACGGTAGGGTCCACGTCAAGGGCTTTGTAGAAGAGTGAATAATTTGTTTGAAGCCTTCGTTAACATATCAGTCTTAGTTATTAAAGTAGTCTTTGTTGGCGGAGATATTGCTAATATGTTGCCGGTGAATGAGCGCCTCCACCATTTTCCTCTCCTTTCTTGATAGATTACGCCCACCGAGGTTCTTACTTTTAAAGGTGTGAGAAATGTCAATTTGAAACGCACTTATATATATATATATATATATATATATATATATATATATATATATATCTGTGTGTGTGTGTGTGTCTAGGTGTGTATCCTAATTACAGTGTGTTCTATGCCTCATTTTTGAAGAAAAAAGTACGTCCGAAAGCGGAACCTGCTGGACGACTCAATGTTCTGAGTTCAGAGGGGTGCCGGAGGCACCCACCTAGCGGAACTCAAACGCTCCGAGGTTTCACAATAAAAACCTGAGAGCTCCTGTATTTCCATTGTTGTGCTCGAATAAGTATTCATGAACAACTTTAAGTGCGTCCCTTCTTAATGACAATGCGACGGTGCTGCAGCCGACCAACGGTAGCGCTTAAGGTGTGCTGCAAGCAGCAACACGCTCAAATTATAGCAACACTTATTTAAACAGCAAGGAATCAATGCGTTATGACAAAAGAATACTCGGAAAATGTATAGTAGCTTTCCGGATGTGCATCAACTTGTTATAGGTACTCTTAATAAACAACATCAGCCATGGCAATGGTTGTCGTGGTCATTTCAGAGCCAGCATGGTTGCTTTCTACACTATTTGCAGAGCATGCATCAGTACATTAGAAGAATATAGGGGTTGGACAACAATTGTCGAGACCAGGGCAATATCTCTCGCAACATACAGGTTCTCTGTATACTGATAGACAACCATGCTAAGAAAACGACTGATGTTTTATAAGGAATGAATCCGCTCAACGCATTGCACAAAATGCCCCCCCCCCCCCTGTTCTGCCTTAACGAGCATCATATATAATATTACAAAGACAGTTTCAAGAGCAAAAAATGAAGGTATTGTAGTGAAAAAAATATTCAGAAAATTTATAGTTGCTTGTCTGATGAGTTTTTATATATGTACGTAGAATTCCTCTAACACATAAGGTGTATATTACACAAATCACTTACCGCTGCAAGTGAGCATGCACTGCGTGCAGTCCTCAAAGTTGTTGTCGTTACCCTTGCAACCGCCGTACGAAAAGGCGGCGCAATTACCGGTAGCGTTGTTGTAGTGCCATCTTGTGAGGATAGCTCTGCAGGGTCCATGATCAGGCTCAAGCTGGCACATGGAAGAATTTTGGCTTGTTGCATCTGCTGTTTAAAAGCAACATTGCCTTATTAGCAGTTGTCTACATCAGAATTTCATTTTTACTGTATAAGGACTTAATAATTCAATACTACCATTGTTTTCCTGTGAAAAATATTTCATTGGAACGTATCAGGCTCAAACGCACTAAATAGTTTCACTGAACTGTCACATTTATACTTTACAAGCACTGTCATCATGTCGTCATCTGTCTTTCTGTTGAAGCCTCAGTTTATTTTTGGTTTGCTTTTACATTGAGGTTAGAAATTCAGCTTACTTGCATGTATGTGATTGCGGCCAAATTTAATCAGTTGCTGTTGCTAATAGTGTCAAACTTGGGACTGCACACCTGAGTAGTGTTTTTTGTTATTTTTTCGTGGTCTCTCGCATCCATTTTTGAATCAAAAGCAGAACACCACTTCAGTGGGTTGTACTAGTCAGAAGCATTAAAGCAGTAACGCAGTGTTATGCCTTTGATCAATAAACGCCCCTCATTTCCTGTGATGAGCGAGAAAAAATAACTGTGTTGGCGAAACAGCTATATACAAGTAAACGGAGAACCAGTTTGTCAACGCAGTAGATTGCAATACCTATTTGTATAAATTCTCCTCAGTGGATTCGGATACCTTGAAGAAGCTAAAATTGCGCAGTTCTACGTGGTTGATGCTCAACGTAATTTAGAAGAGAAGACTAGAAAGGGCTTCGCAACTACTTGTTAGCAGGCCGGGGACGTTTTATCTAATAGGCGCAATCAATGAAGACACTCATCTTACCGCGCCTAGGCGAAATAGTAGGTTTGTAAAAAAAAAAGTTGCGAAAGCCTAATAAAAACAAATGGAGCAGGAACTCCCCACAGCGGAATTGTCATATGGTGCGTAGTATTATTCGGAATGATAACTCCTGACGCTTATCTCTCGAAACCCTACATTCGAAACCAAGACTGCCCTATTTTAAGAAGTAAGCCAGGCCAATGAATACTCCGCACAGTATGACGATATCAACAGTAATCTAATTTTTACCACCAATCTTGTTTTGGCTAAACAACAGAAATGTTATTCTAGCGTTTATTCTCGTATAACTTGTCCACTGACGCGCTCGAATGCATTTCAACAAGCCCTATTCAGAAGCTTCTCTCTGTTGTTGCAGACACAATTTTCTCGTATATTGCGTTTTCCCGTGTATTTCTCGTATATTGCGCGTAAGCCCACACAAGCTCTTACATGCGTTGTAAAGGCGCATCCGTAACGTTTATGTTTCTTATACGTTTCCTCGCCGAATTCTGAGATCTCCATTCCTCGTCACTGAGCTATTTCTTAGTGGGCGTCACAGTCACAGAACTTTCATATTCTGTGTAAAAACAGCAATGTACTCATGGTGAAAGTGTTATTCTGTTTCCTACGATACGACGCAGGTCGCCTGTTATCGAGTACGCCAGTGGCGTGCGGAGAAAATTCTAACAATATAGCTTGGGCCATAATTTTGCTTACAATGATTACTTGGGCGAACTCTGATGGTGCGATTGTTCAACCATCATGCCAACGATGTTCTCTACATAGATTTGTCTGTCTATCTTTTTGCTTGGGCCTTGAGACATATCTGCGACTTCGTTTTCTATGCATTACCGGCTTTTATAATTACAGTGCATTCTATACTTGCATAAACGCAGAAGACCCCAAATCGAAACACGCCAAGCACCTCAACGCACTGGCTTGCCCGCGAGAAATTCTTGAAAATGCGTTCTATGCTACTTATCGATGCATGCGTGCGTGGTACTAAGGTCACAATACCGCATTCCTGCACTAGACGTCCTGTGTTCGAATCCTGCCGTCGAACAATTTTAGTGATGTTTAGTTAATTATAACACAGTACTTTGTATGATATGACGAGTTTACAAACTCACGATGCCGCTTGAAGGACACAGTTAAGGTAATTGCTTGTACTAACCATAAGTACCACGCTGGCTTAACCACGCAACTTGCAGTTCCCGCAGACACTAGCGCCCGAATTCCCTCTAGTAATTATTGTACGAAACTCTATGTTTAGGGATTTCGGCGGATATGTGGCGGCACCTCGCGGCCTTCTGACAACATGTTCCGCCGGAGGTTCGTGCGCTCACAAGTAGGTGGCGGAAGCGTACAGAAGTTTGTGTATTCACCTATTCAGGCCTTGAGGGCGCTAAGGGTTTTTCTGGAAACGAAGCCGATAGAATGAACGGAACATAGCACAAAATAGCCCCGGGCACCTAGCCAAAGATTGCGATGCCTTATAAATCAAAATAATCACATCCTGTTTTTAGTACTAGAGTGATTATGGAAAACCCTATTCACTAAAATGGATATGTTTTTTTTTCTAAAAAACACCATACCTGTAGATTGTGAATTCAGTCGTGGTATTTGGTCGCAAGCTTTGCGGTTGCCACCCAAAGTTTACTTAATTCCTTGCATTGCCGTGTTTCACTGTTCATGCAAAATCCTGATTATTTTATAAATGGTGGTATCCAGATAACGCAATTCTGTATAATGTTGAGTGTTTGCTCAATGTGAAGCACTCAAGTCGGCCAATATAAAAATGACTGAAAATATCTTGATGGTTATGTATATATCGAATGACTCGCTATTGAAGGACATTGGGATCGTGAGATACCAATTTACGTGTTTTGCGTTACGCGTGTTTATGAATTTTTGACTATCAAATCTGCAACCCTGCATATGAGAGCGACGGCACACCCCGTGTTTTTATTTAGGAAAAAATATTATTTGTTGACTGGCGAAAATAAAATCACAGTAAAAGTATACCGAAAAGGTCCCAAAGCTCAAGGCTGTAAGGAGACCTCCTCTTCTAATAAAAAGAACCAAACAAATCAGGTTAGAGCAAACGCAGCGAAGTGGAAACGTTGTCAACAAATATTTACACACGGCAGCAAAGGAATTGGAAGATTATGTAATAGTATACAGAATTACCATTTGAACCTAGGAAAGAAGAACAAAACAAATTAGGCTAATGCAAATGCAGCAACGACATAGAATTGTTAACATACATGTACAGAAAACAAGTAAATTGAAAACATGGTACAACCATGTACTGAATTACATGTACAAAAATTAAAAACAAAACAAATCACGTTAAGTGAAATGTAGCAAAGAGGCAGAAATGCAACAAGTACTACTACAAGAAAACAATTGGGCGGAGATATGGTGAAATGTTATAGAGATATAATATTTTATTCTAAATAAAGCAAACAGAGCATGATAAATTACATCAATGCAGTCATAAGTTAAGTAAATGTGAGAATTTTTTAAAGCTGCCTATATTAGGAAACAGCTTTATGTCAGTTGGAATACCGTTCCAGAAGGACATCGCTGTGAACTCAGAAGTGAATTTACCATAATTAGTTTTATTTGGAGGCAATACGAAGTTGTTATGTACTGCAAATCGCGTTTTATTCTGATTAGCACGTTGCTCTCTGTTAAAAATTATTGGGGAGTGTTTGAGTGAAAGGAATTCTAAACAAGGATTTCAATATTTATTTGAAATAGTTCACGAATGGTGAGAATTCGATGCTCTTGCAAAAGAGCAGATTCACTACACCGGGGTGAATGGAAAGTAATAATGCGTTTTACCTGGTTCTGAGCGTATCTTAAAGGAGCTAGATGAAAGCTATATGTGTAGCCCCAAGAAGCAATGCATCATGTGAAGTGACATTCAATGAACGCATGATAAAGAAAAAGCAAGGTTTGTGTGGATATGATTTTATAAGAATCCGGATACCATAACCAATTTTTCGCTTTAGATGTGAAATATGGGTAATGCGCTTTAGGTAAGAATCAAAGACAACCTCCCTAAATCGACTATGATTAGTGGTTTTGATGGGATCATTATCGGTAGCTATGGTCGGCATATTTATTACCTTTATTTGAGAGGGGTTAAATAGCATGCAGACCATTTTACTAAGGTTAATTTCTAAAGAGGCACGACGACACCAGCAAATACTATATTCCAGATTGGCATTGAGCTTAGAAGTTAGGCTATTAATATAGGTGTTAGCAGTTAGAATCGTAGTGTCGTCCGCATAGAGATAATATTTACAATAAGAAAGATGAGCAGTTAGGTCTGAAATGTAGATAGTGAAGAGTAATGGGCCCAATATTGACCCCTTAGGGACTCCGCTATTAAATAATTGCTAAGATCATGTTGTCTGTTAGTTAAATAACCACGAACAAAAGCCAGCACCAACCCGCCGCGGTTGCTCAGTGGCTATGGTGTTAGGCTGCTGAGCACGAGGTCGCGGGATCGAATCCCGGCCACGGCGGCCGCATTTCGAAGGGGGCGAAATGCGAAAACACCCGTGTACTTAGATTTAGGTGCACGTTAAAGAACCCCAGGTGGTCCAAATTTCCGTAGTCCCCCACTACGGCGTGCCTCATAATCAGAACTGGTTTTGGCACGTAAAACCCCACAATTTTTTAAGCCAGCACCGGTCTTACCACACCGATTGTGTTTATTTTGCAAGTGAAATATTATGAACAATTGAATAAAATGCCTTCCTGAGGTCAACAAACACTGCTCCAGCACATTTACCTTCGTCAATGTATTGCTTAATTCCAAACTTCCTCCTTGCTTAATTCGCTCAGTGAATCAAACAGGCGCAAGATTAGTAAAGTACCCTGCACGAAAGCCACACTGCGTGGTGCAAAGTATGCGAAATTTTGTTAAATACTTGGACGGTTTTCAAAACATTTCTCTGTAATTTTGCTGAACATGGATAGTATAGCAATAGTTGGAAATCAATGCCCTATCGCCTTTCATACAGGGACGATTTTTGCTTTAAGTTTACATGGAAATACACCATGCTTAAATAAAATGTTATTTAGATATCAAAACGGGTCAGCAATAGTATCAGCAACATAATTTAGGTGTGTTGGTAGAATTCGATCAAGAGCCGCACTTGATGACTTTTTTTGTTGTATGACAGGGTATATTTCATCCGGAAGGGCAGGATATAAAAAAAATGATTGTGGTTGTCTCTGGTGTGTTGTTACAGGGCTGCTTAGAAGGGGCTTATTATTAACGGAAAATAAATAATAAATTCATTTGTGATGTCTGAGGGAGTTTGGTACGTGCCACTAGAGCTTAAAAGCTCACTCATTGGCGAGTCTTTTGAGTTTCTGTTGAAAAAAAGAGTCCATGAACTTCGACTGTTTATTGATACCTCGAGCTTGAATAATTTTAGTTTCATAGTACCTACTTTTGGCATCTTTGAAAAATTTGTTTGGACAGATTTTGAAGCAAGAATATCACTTTTTCAATTTGAAGGTAAATATATCGCGTATTGTTTTTTTGTACATATTCTCTTTTGCTCATGCACACTAGCAAACCGTCTGTGAGCCACGGGTTATGGGGCGCTGGATACTTCTTGTTACGTCTAACAAAAGTAATTGCGTCATGGACACATTGCTATATTACAGATTAAAAGCTTACAAAAGCTATCTCTGCATTTCATTTCGATTTTATTGTCGGCCAGTCAAAAGAAGAGAAGGGATTTATGAAGTGAACGTTGTTAAACAAAGACTTTTGGAAAGAACGCTCAGCACGTGGTGAGATACATGAGAATTAAAAAAAAGTATATTGATCTGTAATTTTGAATGGTATTACGCCACACGCATCGCATGATATGTAGTTAGATAAAATATGGTCAATAAGCGTACTTGAGCCACCTGCGATGCACCTTGTCGGCAATGTAAGCAGCTGCTCATAACCAAAGCTGCAAAAAAAATTGGAGTATTCAACTGTGTTATGATTAGCTTCATTCATAAGGTTAATGTTTATATCTCCCATCATAAAGTCTTTTTTCCTTCGCAAGATATATTGTCTAGGCTTTCGTATTGTGAAGAGCAGAACTCACTCAGATACAGACGATGATGGTTACTGATATATGCAAACAAAGATTTTTTTCAGCATCAAATTGAGTAGGTTTGTCATCAACTTCTGTCCAAACAGATTAAGTGTTGTTAGCTAGGAGGCAGAGGTCGATCCTGCGTTTGTATCTTATAGAAGATGATACAAATATAGCAGAACCACCATGACTGATTTTAGGCAGCAGTGCTCAGGTGAGTAGGGTGGTAAGCAACAGAAGTCCTTATCGTCAGATGATAGCCACGTCTCAGACATACAGTTGAAGGAAAACTGGTGGTCAGGAGATTCCAGGTAAGCATGAATGTCGTCACAACGTTTTCTGAGACTGCGTGCGTTAATGTGGATAGCCGATAAGCCTTGAGCTTGAGAAAAGCGTGGAAGACGTTTGGTCGAGTAGTACATGTTAAAGTGTTTTGAAGGTTAACTTGCAATAGTGGATTGCCAGAGACCAACCAGGTGACCTGACTAAACACGGAAAGGTCTGTGTCCTTTGCGATGCGGAATACTTGGCTGTCAGCCTACTTTCACGCCTTGATGTGGCAATTATTCGTCCACAGATACATCTAGAAACGTTTTCGTGGACAGCCATTTTAATAGCGGAGCTGTTTAAGTAGAGCGTTATTCCGTAACGTCCGAACAGAAAATGTGGGCCGATTCTGGCGGTTGTGCAGAAAGGGTCCAAGCGCAGTGGAACATACGCCTGTGAACTCCGGGCTTAGTTTAGAAAATTATTTGTTTCGTTTTCTCAACCAGTTTTTCATCTTCTTCCAGTCTGCTTTGAGACCAGGCCTCAAGCAGCTAAATTATCTTAGCTAGGTGAGCAACACTTGCCATTGTAAGAGCAACAAGGAATGACTGAAACAGGTCAAAACACTGGCAGCAACAGTTGCGACAATCTAGTATTGAATAAGTGGCAAAAAAACCACAACCTGCAAAGTTAAGCAAGTTTGTTTACGCTTGCACTCTTGCAGGCACAAGTGCTGTTGCCAAATGAAACCGGACAGACGCAAGCGCCACTTTTGAAGCCTTATGGTATCAGCCGACTATCTCAAGGCGATGGTCCGCAGGTGACGCTGGCCACGCACGCGCAGTAGCCACGGATAGATCAGATGGTTTCTACAGGTCAGAAACGTGCCCTCCAGTGGTGCAGGCAGGACGCCTACGCGGCAACGCTTGGGTGAATGGTTGGGTGAACCTTGGATGGTCTGCAAAGTTAAGCACGTTCGTTTAAGCTTGCACTCCTCCAGCGTGAGTGCTGCTGCCAAATGAAACCGGACAGATGCCAGCACCATTTTTGAAGCATTGTATCAGCAGACTATCTCAAGGCAATGGTCCGCAGGTGACGTTGGCCACGCACGTGCAGTGGCACGGATAACCCGATGAGCAGGTCAGAAACACGCGCAGGACGAGTAGGCGACGCCGCTTGGGTGAATGGTTGTGTGAACGTTTAATGGTCTGCAAAGGCAAGCAAGTTGGTTTAAGCTTGCACTCCTCCAGTCAAAAGTGCTGCGCCCAAATGTCAGCCGCCTCTGCCCAATTTACGTATAATGCGCGAGTATACCAAAAAGTGATCGCGTTGGCTTCCCATGTCACGTCATCGCGAATGCTTAAAGCGTTCTGCTCTGTTAGTTCTGCAATAGCATGTGCAATAATATTTTTCTACATGTGAAATTATTACAAAAATTTACTAAATGGAGACGTTCGTTGAAACAATGGCACATTTCAGCCAGAGAATGTGGATAGGCTGTCACAGCTGTTATCTGTACGCAAGCATTTGGGAGCGCTTGCGGAAAAAAACGTAGAATAAAAGTTTCTGCGAGAAAGCTAGGCTTTGTGGAAGCATTGTGAGGCTACGCTAAGGAAGGCGTGGGGTGAGTTATACAGCGAAAAGAGAGATAGAAAACAAGAGGCTAAAGGAAACAGGCCAACAAGATTAATTGTGTGGTTGGCGACTCTACACAGAGGGATGGGCAAGGGTCGCAAAAATGAGGAGTGAAGAAGATAAACAAACTAAAATTATCTCTTCGCACAGTATAGTTTTTCAGTCAGGCATTTTACTTTTAAAAACCAGACTAGCTCTTTTAAAGCGCTATGGGCCGAAGGCGGCTAGGACCGCGGTCCGAGAATAAAGGGGATGGTGATAACCTTCTCGAGCATGACGCAGATTACTTGCCTTTGTTCACTAGACACGATGAAAATCACACAGAAGATCCGATGTGGTCATTTTGTACACTACAAAGGATAAGCACAATACAGTGGCGATGGCAGCAGATGGCACATTGAGGGCTCCTGAAGTGGAAATAGTTTAAGTGATTTCTTCGGTGGCAGAAACATGAATCGCTAAAGCGTCCTATCGCGCTGTATTTGTATTGCAGGTGTGTGCAAGGGGGGAACAGCAGCAACTACACGCTGTTCCTGGGCAGTAAAACACGCGAGCATTATGCGTAAACCTCTCGTGGAGGCCTGCCTATGTTTCTCCAATAAAAGAATTGCTTTGGTAAGAACCTGGGAACGCACAGGGTTCATATCCACTGAAAGGAGACAACATCGCTTCACCGTATGGTGTTAGGCTACAGAAGAAGGGGCATAGACATCCTCTTTACCTGACGGAGACTTCGAAGACAACAGTAGGTTTAGTATGTGCCCAGATTCCGTCATTTCCATCAAGCCCTTGAATCAGCCTATCCGCGTATCGTGGTGAAGACTTCCGACTCAATTGTACACGAGATAATTTCTGCCGCTTGTGAAAATGACTCTAAGTGGTCTCGTGTATAAGACACCACGCCTCAGTATACCCACAGCAGTAGCCAGCGCGACAGAGTTGTTTCACCTGCTCCCCAAAGAACTACTCAGGTGGACGCTCGCAGCAGCCTTTCCCAATTCAGCAACCTGCAGACGTGTGCGCAATACGCGCATGATGGTTCACCAACGTACAGAACACCATCGTCACACAACCACTGATGGTCAAAAGTACATGGAAGGCAATAGCGATGTATATGTGAATACTATAGCTGCGCCTATGCTAAATTCAAATGACCCGTTCGAAATTATGCATCTCAGACAGCCAAAAGTTGCGCATGATAACAGTGCATCTTTGACAATTAGGAAAGTGACCTAAAGGCTTCCCTTCACCAATCGTCGTTAGCTCAAACATGTGTGCCTTGCAATTCCCCACGCAACTACAATATTGACACCTCTTGCCCGCCAATATTGTTATCTTCCTCTGCATCCTAAAGCTATATTATATACACGGCGCGAAAAGTGCTTTTGCACAGGGCATGTGGGCAACCGACGGTAAGATTACACCGCGCCATGATAGTACGCACGTTTGTGGTACTTTGTCAAACGTGCAAGTTCAAAAACGTATGTCAACACTAACAACACGATCGGTGCCTTCCAGCTCGTCCAGCAGGCAGTAGTCAGATTCGACCACCTGAACCTCCGGTTGCGTGCTGTAAGGATTTTACTTGCCCACCTCAGCTCTCTCTCAGTATAAAATCAGTAAAAGCAGGCAACCGCCGACGTTTGCAGCAGCAACAACATGCAATTCCACAGAACAAGTGTTGCGCTACCTGTCATAGCTGATTCTCTAGCTCGGAGCTGGCCAACGCTTTCTCCGAAACCTAAGTGGCGGGGCAAGAGTGGGGGGATCTAGTGGTGTTTCTTCGCCACCTCCTACGATATGCCTCAGGGACCTGGCTTTTCCGCAGAACCGGCATTGCAGTGTCAATTATTTATGTTCTATGGGGTCGTCTCGGGTGGGGCGGGGGAATGCGTTAACCCGTAGAGCTGGGAGTAACATCTACTCTTCCCTAGGTAGTGACTTGTGTGTGTGAGGGTTACCTTGTAATGGTTCGTGGTCTCTGGTAGGGTACCAGATGGCATGTTGGCCTAGACGGCTAAGGTGCCTGGATAGTACCGCTGCTCCGCGCTTCTGTTACCTTTTCCCTAGTTATCTTACAAATCGCCAACAAGTTGTTTCAAGGAAGAATGTAACATCACACATGCAGTACCTGCAAACCGGAGAATCGCAGGGGTCTACTCTTGGTCCAATGCTTTTTTTCACTTTATGTGAATCACTGACTTCCGATATGAACCTCAGCCAACGCTGTCATGTACGCTGATGAAACTGCCATTATTGTAACTGCTAATCATATTACTGAAATTGAGAGCATCGCAAACACAGAATTGAATAATACCAGGCTGGTATCTCACGAACAAATTAACAGTCAATATTAAGAAAAGTAAGTACGGATAATTCCAGTCGCGAAACAAATTACTGGGTTTAACTGATATTAGATTGACTATTATCAGAATCTTTTTTAAGCGAAGCTTTATAGCCTCGCAAGTGTCGGCGGTGATTGTCGTGGTGTCACGCTGAAAAGTGGGCCGATGCTGGTGATGTGCAGAAAAGGTCCAACCTCAATGGCGCATACCAGGGACAAAAAAAGAAAGAGAGAGAAAGAAAGAGATAGAGAAAGAAAGAAAGAGAGAAACAAAGAGAGAAAGAAATAAAGAAAGAAATAAAGAAAGACAGAGAGATAGAAAGGAAGATAGAGAGAGAGAAAGATAGAGACAGAGTGAAAGACAGAGTGAGAGAAAGGAAATGAAACAAGATCACCACGAAGGTCAGGTACACACACGACTAGCTTCGCTTATCCCCCATTTGCTCGACAACGGAAGGGCTGGTGATTTTTTTTTTACTGTCTTCCCTGTCTTTCCGTCTATTCATCCTTCCTTCCAATCTTTTTAAGTACCTCGGCGTGACCCTAAACAGGAACTTACCGTGGCAACATCAAATAGATTCGATTTGCGCGAAGATTGCGTTCAGTTGCTGTGCTCTCCTTCAGATACGTGAATATTTTGATGCCTATATTCTGCGCCTCCTATACATCATATTAGTACATACTCACCTGACATACTGCATCCAGCTGTGGTGTTTGACATACAATACTTACCTAGAGCCCTTAAAGCGATCAGAAAAGCAAGCCCTTAGAATAATTTCGTTTTCTGACTACTCTCGACCCAACAAGCAACTGTTTACTAAACTACCCGCACTACCTTTCGATCTCCTTCTTAAAAAATCGGCTGAATGCATCCACATCATAGTAAAATATAACCTTCCGTTTGATATATCTCCATTTCGTATTCCTTTGTGCGCAACACGGAACCAAAGCTTCGGAAGTTTTAACTTAGCCGTAAAAAGAAACGTTTCTGGCGAGCATATGCTTTAGTTTACTGGTGCAAAAATTTGGAATAGCCTACCGTATGACCTAAAGCTTGCCAACAACGTGACCATTACAATAAAGAATTGCTACCCTAAAATGAATGTACAGAATTTGAGTTCACGCTTACAGTTGATAGTATCTGTACGTATACCTATACCCATATTTTGTTGGTGATGCGATACTATGCATTCTCTGTGATCTGTGGGGTGTGGTATTCTGGATTTTTGTGAGCTGAGGGTTGTTATATTATTTGTGGTCTTTGAGATGTGATAGTACAAATTGAATTCATATTCCTATAATCCTTCTACAAGTTCTTCGCGCTCCTGTTATTTACCTTAGTTTTTAGTTGATACAATTTTATTACTTCTTGCAATTGGTACTTAAACGAGTGTTTAGAGTTACTATTAACTTTTCTGCACGTTTGCTGTAAATTTTTGTAAGTTAACGTCTCTAATTTCGACAAATTCTTGCCTGCAATTCATCTATCTTTCTCCATAAGACCGTTTACTAGCTGCTAGCTATGGGTCCAAGCAATGTTTTGCGTACATTCTGTAGTGCAACAAAGAACAATAAAATACAAACAAGAAGAAAGAAGGCACCCTAGGCTCAGGTTTTTCAGCGTCGGCTCGGCGGGTCACATCTCGAGTCACGAGATCGGCGATTTCATTGACAGGAATGGCGTGGTAGGCGGGCGCATTGACGATGCTGACTTGTGAAATTGGTGGCTTCTGGTTGATGACTTTGAGTGTGTTGGTGTGAATTCGGCAGCTAGCGAAACTGCGACATGCCTGCTGATAGTTGCTGACGATGACGTCAGTTTTGGATAGCGCTAGAGCTCTGACCACCTTCTCGACTTCGAGGGGGTGTTTCGGTGGATTGGTACGCTGCTCCAATGTCTGTTGGTTATGATGACAGTGGCTGCTGTCTCTGCTCATCCCGGGTAAGACGCCGCATCCGTGTAGGCTGTCGAGGTTCAACTAGCGTACCGCTCGTGAAGATAATGCAGGTGAGGAAAAGAGCAATGGTGAGTCTCCAATAAGGAAAAAAAACATGTACTGAAAGTGTCTACAGAGAGCCGAAGTTACGCTACGGTCAGGGCAAATGCATCTTAGTCCTATGCAGCCCCAAAAAATGTTTCTGAAGTTTTTTTTTTATTTGGTACAGTATTAAACACCTTGGTACAATAATAAATACCTAATAATACCTTCGATATCCATGTCTAAAAACTCAAGGCGTTTGTGGCAAAAAACTGCATAAAATGTTCTGACAGAGGCGTGATAGCTATATGGACTTTACTTTTCCATCCATACTTGAGTGATGAGAATCACAACCGCACGTTGTGGGCACTTCGGGCGGCCATGCGTGACCACCCGGGCCACTGTACCTTAAAGGCCATCTGCGTCGGGGACATAGTCGGCAGTGCGCTGTGTTTGAGCGGCTTAGTTCGTGTTGATGCGAGACGCAGTACAAATGTCAATTCGCTCGCTGCTGCCGCCGCGCTTCCTCACTCCAGCGTTTTGACAGTGATCTTCCGCGGTCATCAAAGTGAGATGTGTTCATGTTTGCTTGTTCGCGCGTGACACCATGATTGTTTGTTTGGTTAGTGTGCTGTTTACAAGTTTATATGGCCGATAAAACTAACATTCTTATTTCGTATAGCTGTCCACTATTTTACTATCGCAATTGATGGTTCGCCTTCCGGGAAAAACTGCGACTTTATTTTTATCGCCCTTCCGAATTTATACGGAACCTCACGGCGACGGCGACACCGACGGCAAGAAATGCGCCTGGAGTGTCCCTATAATTGATGTCACAATATACCGTATATTCTGATTGTTTTCTGTTTCTTCACGAAAATGATTGCTGAAAACATTCAACACCAAAAACAGCAACCTAAAGACAAATCAGCGCCACACAATTTCGGTGGAGCGCTGTCGCAGTACTGGTCAACGCCTGCATGGTAGCTTCCAGTGGTAACGTTCCATTATTGCGTGCACTGCTCCTTCACGCCATTTCTGTGAAAGTTAAGGTGTTCTACATGCTAAGATTTATCGAAAAAACGCAATTCTATTTGTTCGCGGTATTGAGCTCGAAAATAATTGCTGAATACACATATGACAACAAAGACCAACACCCCCCCCCCCCCGAAAAAAATATCAGTGCCACACTTGTTCCGAATGCTGTCGTAGTACTAGTCACAACCTGCGTGGTAGCCTTCACCAGGGACGTTTTATTGTGGCTAGCACTGCTGTTTTGCATCATTTCTGGGAAGGTTCAAGTGCTTTGGCGATTAATACTGCCTAAAAAGACCAATGCGATCGTTTTTTTTTCATCAACAAAAAGATTGCTGGAATACTTTAGCACTCATTACAGCAACCTAAACCGAAGTTGCCTCATACCTGTTGTGCTGACTGCAGTCGTAGTGGTGGTCGTAGGTGGTAGCGTAGAATCCACAGGGAGGGTTTCATCATTGCGTCCACTGCTGCTTTGCACGATTTCTGCGTAGGTTAAAGGGCTTTTTACGTCACTATTGATTGAAAAAAAATTTCGCGTTATTGTTTTCTGCTTTTCACGAAAATGATTGCTGAAAACACTTAGCAATAAAAAAGAGCAACCTAAACACAAATCAGCTCCACACCATTTGTGTTGAGTGCTGAAGGCAGTACTGGTCGCTGCCTGTGTGGTAGCTTCCGATGTAAGGTTTTGTTATTGCTTGCGGTGCTGTTCTCGACCATTTCTGCGAAGGTTAAAGTGCTTTGGAGGTCACTCTTGGTTAGGAAATCTGTTCGTAGTTTTTATCTGCACAAGAATTCCAGAAAACACTTAGCAATAAAATAGTAACCTAAATAGTGACCCTCGTTCCGCGTAAGCGAGCCCGTATTTCGTGTGAGCGTACTTTCTCTCATTCTTGCCCGCCATTGTTTCTGTAATTATTATCTTATGGTTTATGTAATTGGTGGTCTGATTGTGTGTCAAATTATTTCTGTCATTTTTAGCCCACTTCAATACAGCAGAATTACGTACCGTAATAAATTGCAACCTTATTTCACATCTCATTCAATCATTCCACGCCGCGCTACCTGTGCGAGGTGGGACCGCTCCAGCCGAGCCGATGACGTCATCCTCAGCACCGCTTGCCTATTCCTACCTAGGTCATGCATCATGCGCCGGGGCAGCTGCGCCGCTGGGCTCATGCTAGGCACTGTGACAACTTTTTTCGCCGAGCTTTATACAGCTGCATCAGGAATCTTCCAAATCTGAGGCATATACGCTCATGCTAAACAGAACTCCGCGTCACATCTGTTGAGTGTTGTCGTAGTATTGGTTACCGGCTGTGCGGTACTTTTCACAGAGAACGTTTTATTATGGCGTGCATTGCTGTTGCGCGCCATGTCTGTGAAGAGTAAAGCACTTTAAAGGTTACTATTGGTTAAAAAAACAAATGTGCTTGTTTTCCGTTTTAAACACGACAAAGATTGCTGAAATCATTTAGTACCGAACACAGGACCCTAAACACAAATCATCGGCATACTTTTTGTGCTTAGTGCTGTGTAGTACTGGTCACAATCTGAGTGATAGCCTACAAAACAAACAATTCATTTATACTTGTGCTGTTCTTCTGCATCATTTTTGCTAAAGTTAGCTTTTGAGGGCGAAGCACTTTAGGGGCCCGGGCTGTCTGCGTTTGTCGAGTGATCCCGTTCAAGAACAAGTGTTCAAAACAAGGTGAAAACAAGTACACAATTGATCAAAACAGGTTCAAAATAAACTAACAAGATTCAGAATAACTTAAAAGACAGGAATAATCAAGCATTTGGCGCTATAATTAGCAGAAACTCGTTAAAATTGGTTCCGAAACGCCAGACTGGTACCAGCGCAGCGCAAGAGAGGGCACTACAACTCCACAAGCACTTTCAACTTGTGAAGTTGAAGTTGAAGATTTGAGCAGAATTGAGAGCTACATTAGGCGCTGGATTTGAGCTGCTTTGGAACTCTATTAAGCGCAGAACTTAACGGCGCTTAAACGACTATTCACCAATTCGGACAGTCTCGATGTATTAGGCTAGCATTTCATTCTGACACTTACAGCTTACACAGAGGTTGCACATTTCAGAAATCGTGTGGGTCATTACGTGCTACGGCTTTTGCTGTGTCACAACTGCTGCAAGCTGGAGCAAGTCTGCGCAGTGAGCAGAAGTTGAATACCTTGCCAGCGGTGCGGCGGAAATCACAAAATTGACAACTATGACGCTTCTGTTCATCTTATGTGCCCTAACTGCTCCAGAGCGCATTGAGCGGCATCGAAAGATTATCCGAAGGTAAAGGAAAAAAGCACGTCTTGAGAAAGATCGTGCGGGACAATTCGTACGACAGAGAGGCTGCCTCATCCATGCGCCCTCACAATTGCAGTTGAAAAAGCAGACGCAAGCACAAAAGCAGTGTCCATCGAAATGAGAGATCATCTACCGCACAAAACATTGTACCACCCCATCGGGGAATCGGGCCGTCAAGCTCGGCTTGCCGGTCCCTACGTGGGACTAGCCGGGTGGCGCGGGTAGTCCCCTGCGTCTTCTCTGGACCTCAATAAAGTTATTTCACTCACTCACTCACCCCATCAGGCACCAAAAGTACCACATATGGCGGCTACGCTCTTCTAAAATGCGTCACATCCAAGGAAAGCACAAAGTGGTCCAGCTTTTTGCCTTGTTGCTTCAGAGGTTGAATGGCCTTCGCTACCATCCATTGCGATGCGCTAGACCGCATAATGGGCTGCATCTCGAAAAATGGCTGAGAACGATAAGCAAGAATTAAAAGATCCATAGCATGTTAATGAACATGCTAAAGTCAATACGTGTAATTCTTTGAGAACTTCAGACACATGGTGCAAATGCAGCAGTGTATGTTCATAACGTGCGGGAACCGCTTCGGGTAACGCTTCCCTAGGACAATATCGCTAACCTATTTGAAGAGCGGGTGGGTGCATCTCCTATAGCGCTGTGGAATGCAAGAGGTCTGAGAAATCGGCTGTCATACTTTCGGCAACGGATATTTAAATGTGAATTTCCTGTGATTGTTATATGCGAGCCGAACATGGTGTCTTACTTTCGGTTATCTGGACACGCGACAACGTGGTCTCGCGACGACCGAGGTGCAAGCCAAGAGATGATTTGTGTGCGTCGCAATTTAACCTGCCTGAGACATGGCCTGGCTGTTCATAGCTCTAACGAATATATGGTTCTCACTTTAAAGCATAAGCGGCGTTTAATCTCTGTCATCGGGGATTACATCCCCCTAGAAGCTACATAGACATGTGGTCATCTCTTGAAGTCCGCTGCTCCAAGCTTTCCCATTACCGCACATATTTTCACGGTACTATAATGTTCACCATCCAATGTTGCGCTCTGCTAAGATGAACAGGGATATGGGTGATTTTCAACTGAAACAAAGCCTCATGTGCATCAGCGATTAGGTCCCCCACTGCCAGCTGTCTGGACGCTTCTTTCTCTTCGAGAAGCCTTTTGTCTACTACATGTTGGTGTCTGGAAATAGAAAACACGCAAAAGAGACCATCTCTCACCCTACATACAGCTAAAATTGTTCTCCCGTTCAGCTACTCTTGCTGTGCATTGTATAGACTGACAAGCTTTCGAAGCCTTTGTGGATACTCAGTACAGCGGCATTCAATCTTTTATGGAAAGTAGAAAATGTGATTGCATCATCCCTAACTGGAAAGACAAGACGTGTCAGCGTAACCAGGCCGAGATCACACATTGATGCGGCGTACAAACACCTTCGTGCAATCGTTTACAGCACTACACGAAAGTACTGGAAAAAGTCCCCAACATGACTTGTCTACTTCTCGCTGAGACAAACTAGATGTACTTCGGTACCTCAACAAGCCGGATAAGCAACGATGGAGAGCATTTTGTGGTTCTTTGGACCCCCCAAAAAGACCTTTCTCGGATACGGGAAGCTTTGAGGGGGGGGGGGGAGGGGGGGCTTTCCTTGAGGAGCCCTTGCGACGTCGGTTCGATTCCGCTCAACATCGGTAAAATTTAACGGATCTTCGTGGAAGACCGGCGTATACCTAGTTACGCAAGTTGGCGTCAAAGTGGTTCTGTAAATAGTGGCACAATACCCTACATACCCAGTGACTGAAATTGGTGTCAAATAATTTTACTGAACAGAGGTACCTACCAAATCCCACATCCACATGAGCCCATGCTAGCCTTAAACAGGTTCATCGAAGAGTGGCAAGTATGTACACATAGCCACCAACTCAGTGACCCAAGTTAGTCGGATGGTTTGTCTGGTATCCTGTTCGTTCAACAGAGCTGCCCAATGTAGTACCCATTTGAGCTCGGAATGCCCTGTGACCCAAGTAGGTGGAAAAACGATCCTCTCGTAAATGGAGTCACTGACTATACGCCACTGGGCGTGCGCCAAGTGAGATAACAATTGTCAGAAAGGCAGTGTTGCGGATGTCGGCCCGTCGCGCAAGACCGAAGCGGGCCAAGCGAGCTCCATCCAAGTTTTTGCCATTGGTATACCTGCCAAGGCAAAGTTTGTTGCCGTAACATTTCACAACTACAACCGCGCCATTTAAAGTCGACTCTGGAGGACAAGGCTCCGTGGTTCCAAGTGACTTGCCTACGCTGCGATCACAAATCGAAACGGTGGGCGCACCACTCATAGCTCCTGGATGTCTATCCCTGTGCGCGCTCTACTCGCATTCCGCGCAACTTTCATCCTTGACTGCAGATGGTCGTAGCTGTCTGCCCACTGACCCAGGAAGCTGCGAGAGAAGATAAAACGCCGAAAACTGGCTCGATTAGGAGAAGAATGATTAATAATAAAAGTGTACGTTTAAAGCCCAGTTTACTCTGTTTCTTTTACTGTTTCCTTGACATTTTCCTGGCGATCTATTTTGTGGGCATGACTTTCTGTCAGCACATTATCCTTTAATTTACTCTTAGCCTGGGTTTTGCCTCTTGTTGCATCTGTTCCCATTGATTCTCCCGATTCTGTTCAGCCACGGATATGCTCCACAAATCATACTGGTCTAAATCATACTGGTCTGTCTCTCCAAGTTATTACCACATAGGCATTTCACCTCTTCCTGCTGCACGAGAAGGTGATTTCATTGTGTCCCCTGAAATTGATGCTCTCTTATTGCATAAGATCGCGTTCTTAAGGCATTCTTTACAAATACTGCTAACATATCTCGTTTTCATGTTGTGAAATCTGTGCTCAGGGTGGAGTGCTTTTTGGCAGGGCATTGCTCCCGCAATTTACCAACGGCCAAGACTACCACTGTTCATCTTTACCTTGCGACAGAGTTTGTGTACAGCTCTTGGTTTCATCTACCTTCTGAGACTTGGAAGCGTTAACAAAAACAATTGCTGCCTATCTTTCACCCCCACATGAAGAACTTCCTTGACTCCTTGCTTCGTAGTAGCGTATACCTTATTATCTTCTGTGGCCGACATCCGGTTTAAATTGTAAATCTGACACTGGTCGCACCACTGTATCCCCATTACTGAGCAGCATGTTATCTACCAAAAAGTTGGCAAATGCTTGCACGTTACATTATTCATACAACCATTTGCAAACCGTGGTTATCGCCTGTTGCAGTCGTCAATAAGAAATTGGCGCTTGGCAAGTTTCCGTTAATTGATCAACACATCAACATAATCAAAAGGAGCAACGTGCATCGTCTGTGGAACACTCTATGACGTCCTCTATGGCCTTGTAAAGCACAATATTTATCTTACAAAGATCAACGCTCCGGCTGCCGGCAAATCGCTGTCGATGACATGGCGTATGTGGACGCTGTCTTTATGGCTACGGACGATTTTATCAGTTCAAAGTGATGCCCATTATTTTATCCAACGCACCAGTTGTGTTAGAGGGAAAGTTGAACACCTTTCATCCACATCTTCGAGTGGTCAATGCTTCTCTGGTATGTGGATGATGTCGCTTGTTCTCTGACATTTACCACGCACCTTTCACGCGTAAAGGTGACACCGACACGAAAAAAAGCAAGGCAAATTATTATTCTTTAAACGGGAAATGAGTGAAGTGTGACCACAAGAAAATTTCGGGACATTCGCATTGCTCTGACATATGCAAAATTTAATTTTTCTAACCCTCACAGTTCAACATTTTTTGCGAATGTACGTGAAAAATTTGCGTTGATTGTTTAATTAATTTTTGTGGTGGCGCCAAAAATATCAAAACTCATGACGATAGCTAAAACGGAAGCTTCTTAGCCCGTTGGTATGTGTGCGTCATACTGCTTGACCTATTACTTGACCTCTTACCCAGCCGCTTGTCCTACGTCAATACATGTGTGACGTGAGGAGAGGTTTTACGTTTATTGCTTCGAAAATGAGGGTTCAGAACACCGTGCGACTAGTTGTTTACTGGCGACAGAATAAAACGATGTTCCATAAAAAGTATGTCGTGGTTGTTAAAGTACAAACACGATAACATAATCGCCGCGCGCCGTCCGCTGTATGTACTAGTTTCAAGCTTGCTGGGGTCAGCCAACAATCGCGCCTCAATCTCGTGCGCGCAAGGGAGAAAGGCGGGGCGGAAGCGCGCCCCGCCATCTGTAGTGTGCGAGGTACGGGAGGAATGGGGGGGGGGGTGTCCTACTCCAACGGCAGGCTGCTGCTTACGGCGCGGCCGCGCGGGCGCCGTATCTTGAAAGCAATCTGCTGACGTGCACAAAGTGCGCGCCCGCGCAGGGCCTCATCTTCAAAGCGATCTGCGATGTGAACAAAGAACGCGCAGTGTCGGTAGCTTCGTATGCGCTGCGCTAGGGACAGCACGAAGGTCCATTCGCTCGCTCCTGCTGCCGCGCGTCCTGGCTGCAGCGTTTTGACAGTGAGTTTCTGGGGTAATCGAGCGAGATGTCTTCATGTTTACCTGTGCGCGTGTGACACCATGCTTGCTAATTTATATAGTAAACGAATGTTCGAAAGTTTATACAGCCAATAAAACTAATATCCTTACTTCGTATAGCTGTCGACTAATTTGCTAGCGCATTCGATACTTCACCTCTCGGGCGAAACTGCGACTTTATTTTTCATGTTTACAAAGTGTATACTTTTCTACTGCCGGGCGTTCGTATTCCTCTGTATAATTAGCTTACAAAATGATATAAGGGTATTCTAAGATTGCTTTACCATGGCTATCGTGTCTTCTTTTTCTCGATTAGCGCGTGAAAAGTCTGCTGCGCGTGTGTGTAGCAAAATGATTCAGTGCGATGTAAAGTTTTCTGTTTATTTATTTTTTTAGATTTTGTTTGTAAGCACTAGCCCAATATTCACATAGCACGCATTCAGTAGGTGTAGGCCATACACGCATTATGTAGTTTTTCCAACATGCTAAAATCCTCTTTGGAGATCGCAGTATTATAAATAAATAAAATGAAATGAAATATTTTTTGCGAATCTGATTTGCTGAAGAGGCAGAAATGTACAGGTCTATCTGGTGGACTCTCAACGTAATTTAGAAACGAACTATTTAACAACTTCCTGACAAATTACCAGCAGGAAGAGGACGCGTTATGTACCTACTTCAGAACCTCATTTGTATGAGATTTCGGTGTGATATCAGGATACTAAAAGAAAGTACTATAGGTAAAAAATAAAAAGATATGATCGCTTCCGATTTTGAGCAAGAACGAAAACCGCAGAAAATACTTATCATAATTGAAGCAATGTAAACACGAATCAACATCAAACCTGTTGTACTGAGTGCTGTCGTAGTACTGGTCACCGACTGTGCGGCAGCTTTCAGAAGGAACGCTTCATTATTGTTTGGTGTCGCTCCTTTGCACCATTTCTGCGAAGGCTAAGGGCTTTAAAGATTACCATTCCTTAAAACCCAAAATGTTATTGTTCGCCATTTTAATAACGACAAGTTTTATAAAAATGCCCATCACTAAAAACAGCAACCTCTACACAAATCAGCGCCTTACCTGTTGTGATGAGTGCTATCATGGTGCTGCTCAAAGACTGTGTAGTAGCTTCCTCTGAGAACATTTGATTATTGCTTGCGCTGCTGTTTTTCACCATTCCTGCGAAAGTTAGTGTTTTAGACATTACCACTGCTTGAAACAGCGCAATTCTGTTTGTTTTCAGTATTAATCACAAAAAAGTATTGCTGAAAATACTTATCACAACAAACAGCAGCCTAAACGCAAATCACCGCCATACTTGTTGTCCCGAGTGTTGTCGTAGTACCAATCACAACCTGCGGGGTAGCCTTCACCAGGAACGTTTGACTGTGGCTAGCACTGCTGTTTTGCACTATTTCTGTGAAGTTTAAAGTCTTTTGGAGATTACTGTCACCTAAAAAAGTCACTGTGAATGTTTCTGGTTTGAATCAAAAAAGGAATTGCTGAAAACACTTATCATTGACCACAGAAACCTAAATACAAATCAGCGGCATACTTGTTGTCCTGAGTGCTATCGTAGTATCGGTGAGTCAGTGTGTGGTAGCTTTCGCAGCAAACTTCTCCTTATTGCTGCATGACAGGTTTGCTTAATTTCCGCGAAAGGGTAAAGTGCTTTATACGTTCTATTGAGTGAAAAAAAACAATGTGGTTGTTTCTCTTATAATCGCGAAGATGATTGCTAGAACATTTTGGATTCAAGAGAGCAACCTAAAAACTAACCACCGCAACAACTATTGTGTTCAGGGTCGTTATTGTGCTGCTCAGGGCATGTGAGGTAGCTTCCTCCAAGAAAGTTTCTTTATTGCTTGCGCTGCCATTTTACACTATTTCAGTGAATGTTAAAGTGATTAGAGGTAACTATTTGTCAAAAGGCCAATGTGATTGCTTTTCGTCTTAATCACGACCAGAATTGCAGAAAACAATACGCAATAAAAAGAGTAACTAAACACAAATCAGGGCCTTACCTGTTGTGTTGAGTGCTGTCGTGGTACTGTTCACAGCCTGTGTGGTAGCGTCCTCTTGGATCGTTTCATTATTGCTTGCGCTGCAATTTTGTACTTCTTCTGTAAAGGTTAAGGATATTTATCGGTATAACTGTTCGTTAAAAAGGCCAATTTGATTGTTTTGTGTTTTAATCACGACAAGAATTGCGGAAAACATTACCCAATAAAACAGCTACTAAACAAAAATCAGGGTCTTACCTGTTGTACTGAGTGCTGTCGTGGTAGCGTTCTCAGCCGGTGTTGTAGCGTCCTCTGGGTTCATTTCATTATTGGTTGCGCTACCATTTTGCACTATTTCTGTGAAGATTAAAGGGATTTAGAGGTAACTGTTCGTCTATAAAGCCAATGCGATTGTTTAGTCTTTTTTTGTTTAAATCACGACAAGAATGGCAGAAAAGAGTACGCAATAAAACAGCAACCTAAACGCCAATCAGCGCCTTACCTGTTTTGGTGAGTGCCGTCGTGGTAATGTTCACCGCCTGTGTGGTGGCTTCCTGTGCTAACGTATCATTATTGCTTGCACTGCTGTTTCGCACCATTTCTGCGATAGTTGGAAGTTTTTCAGACGTTACCGTTGATTGAAAAAGCGCTATTTGACTTGCGTATAGTATTAATCACAAAAATGATTGCTAAAAATACTTCTCAGAACAAACAGCAACCTAAACCCAGATGAGCGCCATAGTTGTTGTCCCGAGTGCTGTCGTAGTACTAGTCACAATCAGAATTCTACTGCCTAAAAAAGCCACTATGAATGTTCTTCAATTTAAACAAAAAATGGATTGCTGAAAACACTTATAATTGAAAACAGAAACCTTTATACAAATCAACGTCATGCTTATTGGGCTGCGTACTATCATTGTAATTGTGACTGGCTGTGTGGTAGCTTTTGCAGGGAACTTTTCATTATTGCTGCCACGGCTGGTTTGCACTATTTCGCGACAGGGTAAAGTGCGTCATACGTTTCATTGAGCTGAAAAAAAGCCAATGTGGTTGTTTCTCTTATAATCACGAAGATGATTGCTAGAACATTTTGGATTCAAGAGAGCAACCTAAAAACTAACCACCGCAACAACTATTGTGTTCAGGGCCGTTATATAGTGCTGCTCAGAGCATGTGAGGTAGCTTCCTCCAAGAACGTTTCTTTATTGCTTGCGCTGCCATTTTACACTATTTTAGTGAATGTTGAAGTGATTAGAGGTAACTATTTGTTAAAAAGGCCAATGTGATTGTTTTTCGTCTTAATCACGACGAGAATTGCAGAAAACAATACGCAATAAAAAGAGTAACTAAACACAAATCAGGGCCTTACCTGTTGTGCTGAGTGCTGTCGTGGTACTGTTCACAGCCTGTGTGGTAGCGTCCTCTCGGATCGTTTCATTATTGCTTGCGCTGCAATTTTGTACTTTTTCTGTAAAGGTTAAGGATATTTATCGGTAACTGTTCGTTAAAAAGGCCAATTTGATTGTTTTGTGTTTTAATCACGACAAGAATTGCGGAAAACAGTACCCAATAAAACAGCTACTAAACAAAAATCAGGGTCTTACCTGTTGTACTGAGTGCTGTCGTGGTAGCGTTCTCAGCCGGTGTTGTAGCGTCCTCTGGGTTCATTTCATTATTGGTTGCGCTACCATTTTGCACTATTTCTGTGAAGATTAAAGGGATTTAGAGGTAACTGTTCGTCCAAAAAGCCAATGCGATTGTTTAGTCTTTTTTTGTTTTAATCACGACAAGAATGGCAGAAAAGAGTACGCAATAAAACAGCAACCTAAACGCCAATCAGCGCCTTACCTGTTTTGGTGAGTGCCGTCGTGGTAATGTTCACCGCCTGTGTGGTAGCTTCCTGTGCTAACGTGTCATTATTGCTTGCACTGCTGTTTCGCACCATTTCTGCGAAAGTTGGAAGTGTTTCAGACGTTACCGTTGATTGAAAAAGCGCTATTTGACTTGCGTATAGTATTAATCACAAAAATGATTGCTAAAAATACTTCTCAGAACAAACAGCAACCTAAACCCAGATGAGCGCCACAGTTGTTGTCCCGAGTGCTGTCGTAGTACTAGTCACAACCAGAATACTACTGCCTAAAAAAGCCACTATGAATGTTCTTCAATTTAAACAAAAAATGGATTGCTGAAAACACTTATAATTGAAAACAGAAACCTTTATACAAATCAGCGTCATGCTTATTGGGCTGTGTACTATCATTGTAATTGTGACTGGCTGTGTGGTAGCTTTTGCAGGGAACTTTTCATTATTGCTGCCACGGCTGGTTTGCACTATTTCTGCGACAGGTTAAAGTGCGTCAGACGTTTCAATTGACTGAAAAAAAGCCAATGTGGTTGTTTCTCTTATAATCACGAAGATGATTGCTAGAACATTTTGGATTCAAAAGAGCAACCTAAAAACTAACCACCGCAACAACTATTGTGTTCAGGGCCGTTATTGTGCTGCTCAGGGCATGTGAGGTAGCTTCCTCCAAGAAAGTTTCTTTATTGCTTGCGCTGCCATTTTACACTATTTCAGTAAATGTTAAAGTGATTAGAGGTAACTATTTGTCAAAAGGCCAATGTGATTGTTTTTCGTCTTCATCACGACCAGAATTGCAGCAAAACAACACGCAATAAAAAGAGTAACTAAACACAAATCAGGCCTTACCTGTTGTGTGAGCTGCTGTCGTGGTACTGTTCACAGCCTGTGTGGTAGCGTCCTCTTGGATCGTTTCATTATTGCTTGCGCTGTAATTTTGTACTTTTTCTGTAAAGGTTAAGGATATTTATCGGTAACTGTTCGTTAAAAAGGCCAATTTGATTGTTTTGTGTTTTAATCACGACAAGAATTGCGGAAAAACAGTACCCAATAAACAGCTACTAAACAAAAATCAGGGTCGCTACCTGTTGTTCTGAGTGCTGTCGTGGTAGCGTTCGCAGCCGGTGTGGTAGCGTCCTCTGAGTTCATTTCATTATTGGTTGCGCTGCCATTTTGCACTTTTTCTGTGAAGATTAAAGTGATTTAGAGGTAACTGTTCGTCCAAAATGCCAATGTGATTGTTTAGTCTTTTTTGTTTTAATCACGACAAGAATGGCACAAAAGAGTACGCAATAAAACAGCAACCTTAACGCAAATCAGCGCCTTATTTGTTTTGGTGAGTGCTGTCGTGGTAATGTTCGCCGCCTGTGTGGTAACTTCCTGTGCTAACGTCTCATTATTGCTTGTACTGCTGTTTCGCACCATTTCTGTGAAAGTTGGAAGTGTTTCAGACGTTACCGTTGATTGAAAAAGCGCTATTCGACTTGCGTATAGTACTAATCACAAAAATGATGGCTAAAAATACTTCTCAGAACAAACAGCAACCTAAACCCAGATGAGCGCCACAGTTGTTGTCCCGAGTGCTGTCGTAGTACTAGTCACAACCAGAATACTACTGCCTAAAAAAGCTACCATGAATGCTATTTAATTTAAACAAAAAATGGATTGCTGAAAACACTTATAATTGAAAACAGAAACCTTTATACAAATCAGCGTCATGCTTATTGGGCTGTGTACTATCATTCTAATTGTGACTGGCTGTGTGGTAGCTTTTGCAGGGAACTTTTCATTATTGCTGCCACGGCTGGTTTGCACTATTTCTGCGAAAGGTTAAAGTGCGTCAGATGTTTCAATTGACTGAAAAAAGCCAATGTGGTTGTTTGTGTTATAATCACGAAAATGATTGCTAAAACATTTCGCATTAGAACAGCCACCCAAAAAGAAATCAATGTAACACCTATTGTGTCATAGTACTGCTCAGAGCGTGTGAGGTAGCTTCCTCAAGGAACGTTTCATGATTGCTTACGGTGCCATGTCGCACTATGCTTGTGAAGCTAAAAGCAGTTTAGAGGTAACTACTTTTTGAAAAAAAAATCAATGTAATTGTGTTTCGTTTTAATCATGACAACAATATCAGAAAACAGTAAGCAACAAAAAGATCAGCCTAAACAGAAAGAAGCGTCGTACATGCTGTGCTGAGTGCTGTCGTAGTACTGGTCACAGGCTGCATTGTGGCTTTCACAAGGAACGTTGGATTTTTGGTAACACTGCTGTTTTGCACTATTTCAGCAAAGGTTAGCGTACTTTGCTGATTATTATATCGTAAAAATTCCAATGGGATTGTTTTCGATTTTAATAACGCAAAGGATTGCTGGAAGCGCTTAGCACTGATAATAGCAACTTAAACCAAATTTGCATCATACCTGTTATGCTTAGGGCAGTCGTAGTATTTTTGACAGGCGGTAATGTAGCTTCCACAGTGACCGTTTCATTATTGCTTTCACTGCTGCATTGCACGATTGCTGTAAAGGTTAAAGTGCATTCGACGTTAATATTGATAGAAAAAAATCTATTGTTGTTTACGGTTCGTTCACGAAACGAGTTGCTAAAATCACTTTCAGCAATAATCAATAAGAATAGTATACCGTAAAAAACCAAATGTGATTGTTTTTCATTTTATAAACGAAAAGGCTTGTTGGAAACAGCACTTAAACAGCAACCGAAGCACAAATCAGCGCCGCACCAGTTGAGAGCGCAGTACTGGTCCCAGCCTACGTGGTAGCTTCCGCTGGGAACGTTTCGCTAGTGGTTGCTCAGTGCAACCTATTGCTACCTGTGCGGCTTGGTACCGCGCCAGCTGTACCAATGACGTCATTTGCAGCGCCGCTCGTCTATTCTTATGCAGGTCATCCATCATCCCCGTGACAACTGGGCTGCTGAGCTAATTCTTGGCGTTGTGCCAACTTTTATCGCCAAGCTTAATACAGCCGCATCGCGAATCTTCAAAATCGGGGCATATAGGCTCACGTGTAAGAATAATTCAGCTTCATATCGCTTATGTCCAGGGATGTCCTAGTATTGGTGGCCAGCTGTGTTGTAGTGTTCACAGATAACATTTTATTATTGCTGACACTGATATTTCGCACCATGTCAATTAAAGCAAAATGCTTTAGAGGTTACTATTGGTTAAAAGAAACAAATTAATGTGATTGTTTTCCGTTTTATTCACTACAAGGATTGCTGAATACACTTAGCACTAACCACAGCATGCTAAACACAAATCAGCGACATACGTACTTCTTGCGCTGAGTATTGTCGTAGTAATGGTCACAATCTGTGTGATAGCTTTCACAAGGAACAATTATTGATTGCTTGCGCTGCTGTTTTGCACCTTCTTGGATAAAGTTAGGTTTTTTACAGGTTCGTAATGGCTACAAGAAAGCCAGTGTGCTGGTTTTCTGTTTCATACACCACAGGCATCGCCCAAAGCGTTTATCGCTAGAACCAGAAACCTGGGGCCCTATAACGTGAAGCTATTCAGTTATGAGTTTATTGAAATCTTCTGATATCATGAATAGGTTGACTGTAGCGTGAATAAAAGACAGGACAAAAGAATACACAAGTTTACGTAACATTTGACGCATTATCAGACGGTGAATCACTTCATTCTTTCGACAGCCTAAACAATAGCTAGAGCTGCTCGTTTTTGAGTGGTCACTTTTGTTTACTTTACAGCGAATAGGTTTTTGGTATTTATTGGGTGGCAAAAGGCAAAGAGCGAGCATAAGTGGCATCGGTTTTGGTGGGTCCGAGCTAGCACAATGAAAGCAGTTAGTCCAGTGAGGAGAGTAGAGAGGACGTTTATGATTGGTCTGCTTCCCTTTGCTTAAATGTTTCCCTCTGCTTCCCTTAGTTTAAAAATTGCTGCAGCACCTGCCTCGTGGTAACTGCTACGGTAATGCGCTAGCATTCGATCAATATAGCGACACAACGCATTGCCACTATCGAAACGAGTTATGTCTAAGGCGTCTACTGCAGCGAGCCTCTCCTTTCGCGCTTACCTAAAAGCTGTCGTGTCATCTAGCGCCGCCGCCTCGAAGCTTACGCGAGGGCTCCGAAATGCATGGCGCGCTGGTGTTTGCGAACGCAACACGGACAATTGTTGCCTTGCTTGCCGCCCATTGAAGTGCACAAACTCAGGGACTCAAGTTCGCGAGATGTTCATTAAATAGCTCCACACAGCAGTGCATTCGTGGCAATGCTCGCTAAAGCCTTGACGTGAAATGCGTTCATTGAAAAGCGGCACATACGCAGTCGATTAGTGGCGCATCCTACTAATGCGTCGGTTTGCTATCCTTGAGGAACTCTTGGGAGGTGGTTTCGATTCCGCTGAACATAAGGAAGAAAACGTGAGGTCGAGGCGTACGTGTGCCTTGGATCGCTCTCCATCGTTTCAACCATTGTGGTCGAATTATTGAGCACAAGTTCAAAATCAGGTAATCACATACGCCTCGCTTCCTAGGACCCAGGAGAAGCGTTGAGGAGGCGAAAATTTTATGTAGTGAACGATTAGTCGTGTGTAATGATACCCTTACAGTTGCACTGTAACACTTTACTAGAAACTTTCGAAAAACTCGATTACTCCGGTGTTTATTACTGAAAGCAGTGTTGTAAATTTCTCCGAAATACCTATTATGATTGCAGCTATTAGGACCATTTTGTTTTCATTCTCCATTCGCCATTAACTAAATGCTTACTCTCAGTTAAGGCAACGCCCATAGGATTGCCTTCCTACTAGTAATGCACTTCGCTTTCTTGCTTACTATGACGCGCTTCTACAACTTACTGGATGGGTTGCAACTCTTAGGCGACTGCTTCACTATGGTAAAATAAAATAAAATTCATTTTTTGAGCGGAGTTTACGCTTCATTTGCGCGCAGGATGCTAGTAAACAAGCCGAAAAAATGAAACGCCGAAAGAAGTCTCAAAGCGAAATTACAAACACTTGCCTTCTATTCAGTACCCTTCTTGACCACCCATGCGAACTTGCAGTCTTTCGTGAAACAATCTAGCTTTCGTAGCTTTAACTTTTCTTTAACATAGATTTGTCTATCTTCACGGTGAGCTTCTTTGTAGCGTTGCCGAGACACAGCTTCTCTCTGAGTAAACTCCGGATCTACAACGCACCTGCGTCGCTTTGCTTCCGCAGCACTCGTTTGGAATTTCGAATCTGCGCGCACCCGTTGAAGCTAAGGTCTCTGTATGTTCCAAAGGTAGCGGAAACCATTGTTCAAATAGGAAAGGAGGATTTCCTCCCCGCCGTCTACCCCTCTCCTGACTTTCTCGGAGTTTTGCGCTCTCCCATCGGACGAGGCTTGACACGTGACGAATAACCCGCGCGGCTTTCGTTATCGCGGGAAAACGGCGCCATTAGTGAGCGTAGAAACACCGGGATACATGTGCGCTGTGCGTGAGCGTAAGCTTTTTACATTTTGAAGACGAACTCAGTTGCAGCACGATGCTGCCTTGTTGTGCTGTTGGATGTTCGAATAGCAATGCCAAGGGGGGCAAGCTTTTT
This sequence comes from Dermacentor silvarum, assembly GCF_013339745.2. Classification (NCBI taxonomy): domain Eukaryota; kingdom Metazoa; phylum Arthropoda; class Arachnida; order Ixodida; family Ixodidae; genus Dermacentor; species Dermacentor silvarum. The sequence continues at coordinate 39,257,108 of NC_051160.1, forward strand.
GCGGTTCCTTGTGGCAAACGAAATTTCAAACGCTGAGAGATATGGCTCCGCCGTATCGGAAGAAAGAAATTTGACTGCCGCCGAGGGAGGTCATTACTGTGGGAGGTTCTAATCACTGTTCTCACCGAGTTAGTGATGAACGCTGGAAGGTGGGTGCGTTCGCGAGTTCACTATCAGCAGACTGAGTAAAAAAAGACAAAAAAGTCCCAGTTTATGCTTCGCGGCGAACAAAAGGACGCATTTTGGCAATATGAATGCCAGCATGACTTTTCATAAAATGAGCATAATGGAAGAGTTGCCAATTAAAGAGCAAAACGCAGAAAGCGCGCGCACACACGGGAACCAAGGCATATAACTGAGGGGGAAAGCAAAGCGCGCTGATGCATTTTGGAAATAAAATTAAAAAAAACACGTTGAGGGTATTTAGCACATAAATGTCTCCGCCGTGTTGTGTGTGCATAGTTTGATGTAGCTCTTTGTTTTCGTAAATGCGTCAGGTAAACAGAACACCATACGATTCCGAGAAACTATCAGCAGTAGTAAAGACCGTTTAGAATTGCGTTTAACTTGTTCTACCTTTCGTTTTCTTCGTCTGAGCGATGCAGATTCTACTAATAATTGAAGGGACTACATATCTTACCTAGATATCGTGCAAACAGCCTTGTGAAAATGCGCCCAGAACAGTCGCGTTTCAAGCAAGCATTTCAACGTGCCGCATGCGATACGATATGAAGCGGGCGGTAGCGGCCGCGCGCTTCGCTCACTAATGGCAGCCGAGAGGGAGGGGCGAGAAGGAATACGGCGCGGAGAGGAGGAGTTTGCGCTACCTTTGAACAATACAGGGACCTTAGTTGAAGCCGCTCCTGAGTAGTATTCACGACGACGTTGACGCCGTGCCTCTTCTTCGCGAGAAAGCTGCTTCTTCATCCTAGACACGCTCATGGCAGAATAACGCCACCGCCAGCGCACGCTCTCTTCAGCTCAGGAGAATCATGAACGTCTGGTTACGTCATCACTTCTCTCTTTCTAAGCTCTACCTCAACTACTACTGGGCATACACTCTCCCTCGATCTCTCCACCACTACGTCATAACTACCCTCTCTTTCTCTCCACTCACCTGCTCGTGAGCGCACGCCTTCCTCCTCTCTCACTAATTTATGTTTTGAGCTAATTGACTTATGCCTCATATTGAAATTTACAAATTATAGCCGTGGAGTTCGCAACGACAATCCACTTAGAACGAATTATCAGGATGACACCAGTTTCGAGATAATAATTCCCGAACTTTGCGGAGGAATGGATTGACGTTCCAGCTACCTTAATTTTTTTTCGAATGTTCGCCCAACGGCATACACCATTAAATATAGAAATGTAGGCTGGTTTCTGCGATGAACAGCAATAGTGCTCGATGGTTGCTTCCATTGAGCCATGAATCATAGTCCGGTGGTTGCGTAGGATGAAGGCCCACTGTTTGCAGGTAGCGCCGTCGTACCTGGTTTAGATCAGGGCATGTGAGTGGCGTGGCGCAGAGGTAGAATACCCGGCTTCAAATCTGAAGGTCGTAAGTTCGAT
>NC_051160.1:39258779-39304928 GCF_013339745.2 Dermacentor silvarum
TATAACATAAATTTAGCATATAAATATGAAGAGTACTCAGAAAAGTGTCATATAAGTATCCGACGTTTTCTATCCCTTAGAGTGGATGCAATAATATTACAGATGCAGAAACACAGATGCCGACATGGCATATATAAATGCGTTTGTGGTGGGTAATATTTTCGCAACTTTCAGTATTGCGCATGATATCACAATTTTTAAGGTGTCGATTGTTTTCGCGACAAAAAAAAAGGTTGTAGAATATTTTTTAATTACAACCGGCTAAAACACAGGCCCGATTTAATAATACCGCTTCACTTTTTAATGCATAGGCATTGGGACTGTCAAAGAGAACAAAAATGTCTCTATGGGAAGTGTGGGAAGCTCGACCTGGGGTATTGGTAGAGAGGGGATGAGAGCGTGTGCATATATATACACCCCAGGTGCCTTTCTTTTAGATGTACCACATTTATAAATTGCCCATGGTAGAAGGAACAATTATAACCATTCAGCTAAATTGCTCACTGAGGCGGCCATTACTTCAACGAGAAGGGAAAATGCTTAAATAAAAATTTGACATAATTACACAAAGTAACTTTTTAAAATAATTATTCACGACACGTATTGAAATTTACTAGTTGTAGGCGGCCATTTCGCAAGGCTTACCCATTTGACAAGAATTCTCCGAAGTACGTCAGTTTCGTTGATAATAATTTTCAAAGCGCCCGACGAAATGCATTGGCATTCCAGTTAGTTTTGTACTTCAATGCATAAAACAACTTTTATTCAAAACGTAAGCGAAACAACAGTTCACTTTCACCGCAAGTATCACGGCACAAATCTCTAAGCCGGTATCATACACAGAATATGTGGTAATGCTTATCCACTCCATCCCTACGGGTGCACTAATATCATAGCTACCAATTTTCCTAAGTGGTAGCTATGAACTACATGTAATGCGGAAGAAAGCGCTTACAGAATAAAAATATGTTCGCCATTCTTGATGTATTGGTCAACATTGCAAAATGAGTGTACCCGCTAGCTGAACATCTTTATGCACACGTGCTGCACTTTTGCATTATTTCGGGACGCTAGAAGGGTGTTGTACAATATACAGAGTGTTACAACTAGCGATACAAGATACAACTTACGGAGTGTAAGGGTGTTCTCACACTTCAACTTTTCAAGCACGCAAATAGCTGCACGAGTTCTTTTCCTAGCGGTTTGTGCGCTTTCATTGGTCCTATATAGTCACAGTAGGCAACTCATGCCATCCTGCTATACTCCTCGGGTAAATCGTCCCAGAAGGTGATGTGGAGGGACGCAGCTCATTGTTCCTTTTATTTCTTGTCCTGTTTGTGTATATTTGCCACTGGCTTGCGAAAATTTTACATTCAGTGCTGGTTTCTATATTAGCGTCCAAGGCGACAGCAAATGATGCAGGCGTCAGCTAATCACAGCTCACCAGGAGCGTGTCCTCTCTTGTGTACCATTGAGAGCGGTGCCATATCATGCCCAGTAAGTCCTTCAATGTTTCATGCAGTATCGGTTGCAGTAGACATTTGGGAATGCGTGTAGAGCAATCATTTGCCGAAAAGAACACATCATTTATTGTCGAGGTGGCGCTGCCAGGTCGTGAAGTGGGGAAACACGAGAAACTGTTCGTCCTCTTTCTTACCCCGACTTTCACCACTGGCTTCGCTTAAACTCGTTGACCTTGAAGCTGGTTTTTAGATAAGCTCAATGGTGTAGCTTCAGCCCTCTCATAGAACCTAGTAAAGTGACCGTGCCCTCCAGGCGCAGTATACGTGCCCGCTGCAACATCAGGGCTGTGGTAAAGAGGTAAAGCTTGCGGCTGGGAATAGGTGGTGCCGAAATTTTAGTTCTTGCTGGCCACTGCACATTTTTTGAAAAACTTTCCGCGAAGTACTTTCAGAGTCCGGCGGCGGACGCAGTTGCTAGTGGGGAACATTCAAAGGCTAGGGGAGTGAGAGCATAACTGATATCACTGTAAAAAAAAGAAACGCAAGAAAGAGCTCTGTAAGAATACACATTGGGGGAAAGGGTTCAATGGCAACAAAATACATTTCATAAAGATGTGGTAGTTAAGTAAGACACACTTTTAAATGGGCGTAAGGTGTTAGTAATAGAAATGCAAAAAGCCCCGCACGGGCGGAAGTTTCTACACTGCGTAGGGTGCGCTTCCACGCAGAAATCCTTCCCTAGAGTTCTATATCGTGAGTTATATAGCGTATAGTTCTATATCGAGTTCATGACAGGTGAAAGCTGCAATACAACAACTATCGTTACAAGCATGCTCTTTAAAACAATTAAACGGGAAAACACTGTCATCTTTTCTTTACTCTGTCACAATATATATATATATATATATATATATCCGTCGCAAGAATTTAGGCAGGCTACTTGCACCAACAAGTTCAGCTTCATAACAGAAATTGTCACAAGTGTGACTTGGCAGAGCCAAAATGGACATTGGAAGCACTAGCCAAGCATGAGTAGTCGACACCTTATTATCGAATGGGACGCCGCAGCTACCATTCTCAGTAAAAAGTGACGTTTTTGTTTTTTTGTTTTAAAATCCGGAGAATTTGGAATTACACATTTACTGTTAGAATGATTACACGTGCAGTTAAAACTGCATGGGCATAATAGGAAACAGGGCAGTATACGAGCCATCTAACAAAGCCCACTGTATGCTAACACACCATAGTTTCTTAGCCGCTAAGGTGTTGCGCTGCTAAGCATGAGGTTGCGGAATCGAATCCCAGCCGCGGCGGCCGCATTTCAATGGGGGCGAAATGCGAAAATGCCCGCGTCCCGTGCATTGGGAGCACGTTAAAGATCCCCAGGTGATCAGAATTATTCCGTAGACCCTCACTATGGCATGTCTCACAATCACATCGTGGTTTTGGCAAGTAAAATAACATAATTTAATTTTCATTTTAAGCTATTTTGAACGAGGCGTCAGTGGATCTCAAAAGGTGTATTTCCATTCCTCTTTTTTTTTCTCACCTATTTTCGGCAGTGTTTGTTTTCCTCCTGTTTGAGTTGGTTGGATTGGGATTCCCTTTTGTTGTCATTCGCTACCGAGCTTCCTTTTTCTTTTGTGCTGTCTTTATATATACTTACCCAATAAATACTATTATTATGCATCCTCTCAGCGGCCGATATTACGTAGAACTATACGCTGAAAACTTTGCTACTGATCCCGGCTTTGCTTCCATTCTACGCTGGCATACAAGTCTCGCGGCGCGACTACATGCAAGGATGATGCAGTGCACACGAAAATCATTATTCTTCGACATCGGCACATATAGAAAAATAAACTTCTAGAAATGTAGTTCCGAAATAGATCTCGCCAATGAGATGAGCGCGTTGTGGTAAGCTTTAACAAATTACCTTTTATTTTGCGAGGACAAACATCACAAGATATTGAAAGTATGTATGCAGAAAGTGTGCCTACTTACAGCTGCATCTGTTCATGCACATTGCAAACGTTTTAAAGCGGTTGTTGCCTTTCCCACAGCGGTTGTTTAGAAATACAAGGCAGGTGTTTTTCTTTTCATCAAAGTGCCAGCGGTTTGCCGTGCCTGTACAAAATGTAGAAACTGGTTGTTGACTGCAGAAGGGTTTCGGTATCCTGTGGGCTGCAAGTGAATGTAGAATTACGCCGTGAGTACATCAGGGAGGGTATTTCAACCACGGGGATGAAAAAAATTACTGCGGATGACATCCCTACTTAGCTTCCCGTTCACTTTCAGAACTGGACAAAGGGGAGATAGCTTCACAAAGCCTGAATGATTCAGAACCACATTGTTGGATTTAATAGCGTCTAAATGTGACACTGCATAATCTAATAATACGAAGGCAAAATACGGTAAATAACTCTCTTGCTGCTCAAAAGTTGAGAACAAATCTCTTTAATACGTGCAAACACCACGCCAGCAAGCAATACTCTTAGCAGCCCCTGCGGATGCATGCGTCCGCCCCGGCTGCTGTATATTGAAATCGATCTGCGTCGGGGAAACAGGCCGCCTTACACTGTGTTTTTGCCGCTTAGTTCGCGTTGATGCGAGACAGAGCATGAAGATCAATTGGCTCACTGCTGTTGCGCGCTTTCTCACCCCAGCCTTTTGACAGCGAGTTTCCGCGGACATCGAGTGAGATACGTTCTTGTTTGCGTGTGCGCGCGTGACAACACGCTTGTTAATTTAATCAGTATTCCTATGTTTACAGGTTTATACGGCCTACAAAACTGCTATCCTTACTTCGTACAGCTGTCCAATACTTTGCTATCGCAGTCAATACCTCGCCTTTCGGGCGAAACTTTGAATTTTTAATGGCTTGTTTTCTGTTTTTCAACACTACCTCAAGTACTGCAACTACAGCATATACTAAAAGCGCAGTTTTAAAATTTGATTTGGAAGTGAACGGTCATTTCTGATCACTGGTAAACAACTAAGTGTTTGCGCAAATAATAGACAACTTTTTTATAATTCTCAACCGTGTTTTGTAATTGTACTACAGGTGCTATGCTATGGTATGTGTAATGTGTGTGGCAAGTCTGACTTATCAAGCTTCATTCAAGTTTTCTAGAAGCTTAATTAACGCTGATTCTTAACGCGATAGCGTTAAGGGCCCCATGTCGCAGAAAATCCGGCGTCGGCAACCGGCGTCGGCGTGCGATGTCGGCGGGTGGCGGAGAAAATCATTCCCAACCACGCAGGTCCTCCGAATATATTTAGGTGCATGTATATGCCAGGCCTTCTTATATGACATGCGGTATATGCGGGTTATATTGCCACGCCATTCTATCATTAATGTTGCTCATACCTTGTCTTGCATTCTTGGCAAAGCTATTTCTGGGAATTTTGAGAATGACAATCCACAAACAAATGTTATGAAACAAAAAACCCACAGCGCATGCCTTTTATGTTAAATCTTCTCAGACTAAAATATTAAAAGTACGAAACAAAGGCGGAAACCTGAAAACTATGCAATTTTTTGGGGCGCGGCTGTGCAATATCTCCGGGATCGCCCCAAGCAAGAGGCCACGTTTCCACTAGAAGGCTCGCCTTCGTCGATAGCGTTCGCCGCCAGTGTTTCCCGGTAACTATTACAGTTGCTTAAGCTGCAGTTGGCGGGAAGCGTGAGAAGCAGTCAGGGATCTTTGAATGCTATCGCGTTCCACTCCTAAAAGCGAAGCTTAATTAAGCGTCCTCCAATTTTATTTCTTGAGCACATTAAACGCATTATGTGAGCATTATGTCCACGGGTTTCATGTGAATCAAAATGACACGTTGTTTATGCTTGGTTTAAATGCTAAAATAATGCCCAGGTTATGGGTAATCTGTAGGCGAAGTGCAATGTGGATGGGTTAGTTAACGCGTTTGTAATAATCTACGTACTCAAGCACTCCGAGTCGCTGTAGGTGTCTTTGCAAATAGAGCAGAACTTAAACTGCTGCCTTGTACGGAATATAAACTTCAGCTAAACCTAATTTATTGACAATGGGGAGAATATATGACAAATCAGCATGCGAAGGTAAACGTGTGCGTTCGAATACAATCTTCGTAAAAAATGATTTTACAAGGGTTCAAGAGTGTTATATGGTTGTTTCTTGGTACGTGTAGAAACTTCTTCCTCGCTCACCTGCTATCATCATCGCCATCGTGACTGTTGTTCGATTAAACGCCATGTTTGCTCATCGACCGCTCTTCCGGTGTGGTCCTTCGCGGGTTTCTACAAAATGGCGCCGTGAAACCCGGGAGCTGTATTAATCAACGACCGAATAGCCCCAGGACCGACTGACGACGAGCTCACACATGGTTTCACCGGGAAGAGCGGAGTCAACGCTACCGACGGCCCTCATCCATCCACCGACAGCCGCCAGCTACAAGGAGGCCGAGCTGATCATGGATAGGGCACTTATCAAAAGGACAGTCAGACTCATTTTCGACGATATCGACACGGCGCTCAGTGAGGCCACAACGGCTCAACTGCACCTCATGAGCAGCCGGCTCGAAATGCTTCATGAAAGGCTTTGCTTCCTTGATGGAAAGGTTGAAGCGCTCACTCCTGATGACGAAATATATGAACAATATACCTTTCAGGTAGATTACAGTGATAAACTGGTTACACTGCTGTCTATTATCAGATTTGCTATTGAGATGACACAGAATGTAAACAATGAAGACGTGTCACATATCTCTGGAGAGGGAATGTCTATCTTATTACTCTTGTGCCTTGAAGCGTTGGAAAAGATACCACCAGTAAAAAAATTGTAAGACCGAAGCTACAAGCCTTGGCTGCATTGAAGAAGGTAAACGAAAGAACGGCATAAAGACAGAAATCTTCAATGACGTAGAAGTACCTACTGAAGACAATATTGTAGTGTCTAAAACCGGTAATAACATGGTTACAGACTTGTATGACGGAACCGAAGACAGCTATCCAATGATGTCATCATCTTGGACATTGGAGACACAACGAACGCACAAGGACGAACAAGTAACTCTTGTAGCCACAGGGATACCGAAAGAGCCTTCACAAAGTGTCCAAGACATGAGAACGGATCAAAAAGCAACACGTGGTTCGACAACGTCTCTGATGAACAGTGCAGGAGTTGTCGAGGACCTCATTTCCACCCAAGAGTCACAGTGCCGTCCTGGAAAGGGAAAGCATTCTCATTGTATTGATGACCACGAAGGCGCATGCATGAACCGAAGCGAAATGAATTCCAGCCAGTACCGGTGCCGACAACAGGAGGTCCATCGTCACTGCGCAATCAACGTAGAAGAGCGTCTGTCCACAGCCCTATCCCCTGCTGTCAGAACTAAGTATTTAACCCTCGACGAATCCTACATGGCACAAACAACCAACGTCCGACCATACTACTGCCGCAGATATCCAGGAAAGCAAGAACAACGATGCTACCGAGATCGCATATCATCTGTGCAAAATCAAAGCAGTGCAAAGACAGGCCAAGGTGTCCGTTTCGCCGAGTGCTTTACCAACGCTGGACACCTCTTCACGACGTCCGCATTGTTTCAAGGAAGATCAAGCAACGACCACAGAATACTAAGCGTTAGCTACTGATGTTCAACGTTGAGCAACGTTGTCTAACACCATTACGTGTTCACGCGAAAACTGGCACTACGAAACAAAGTGCAACTGTGCATTCGGTAAAACAAGGACATGGTAGAGATCCTGGTAACTACCGATCACAAGGCGACTTCACACGAAGCAGTGAACAACGCTTCCCGTACGAGGTTTCCTTCACATTATTTGGCCTGCTTGAACTTCACGATTGTTCTGATATGGTGTAACCGGACTGTCTCTCTGCCAAGGACACGAATATAACCCTGCATGTCGCGGCGGGGAGTGTGTAGAAACTTCTTCCTCGCTCACCTGCTATCATCATCGTCATCGTGACTGTTGTTCGCTTAAACGCCATGTTTGCTCATCGACCGCTCTTCCTGTGTGGTCCTTCGCGGGTTTCTACAAAAGTACGTTTGTAGTGTTCTGAGATTGCTCTATGTAATACCCAGTTTACAATGAGTGACAACTGGGGACATGATAATTGCAATGAATGGCGAAACCAAACCTAATTAGTAGCATGACGAAGATTTTCTGTGCCCTTCTTCTTTTCCTATTTCCGCCCGATATACTTGGGTGGCGTTAGGTTTCCACGGTGACCTCAAACGAATCAAAACTCAACACGTTGTTTGTGTTACGTTAACCCACGGGGAAGGTAACATGTTAAGTGTAACCATAATTCAGACCATTCAGTGGGTGGATTAATTCCGACTTTTGCAAAAAAATTCTTGCAGTAAATGCGTGAAAGCGTTTGTGCTTTGTTTTACAGTGTTACGAGAAAACTTATCGCAACCACGGGTTCACATTTGTTGGAAATGCGTGTGTGTGTGGGGGGGGGGGGGGGGGGGCTTGTGACTTGCAATGTGTAGCGAAATACGAACCTTTGTGGTATAACTAGGTGCTTTGCAAATAAATACTGCACTCTGTTTATTTGCCTACTTCCATGCCTTCTACGCAACACGCAGTAGCTTAGCCGGTGTTCAATTTGACCTGAGCAATGCACATGCTGTACGCCTCATTAAAATATATAGGGCAAGCTCTGGGTCATGCGTAGGCAAAGTGGAGAGCATGTTGGTTAATTACAACCTTTGCAATAAATTGCGTATATCTGTGCTCCGCACATATATGCATATATGTACCACTGTGTATGTACTGCATATATGTACTACTAATGAAGCAATAAACGAACTTGAACTCCGCAGACCTATTAATATGTTTTATGAATGGCTCAGAAATTTGGCCGCTGCCCTGGGTAGACCATTATCTTTACCAAGAACAAAATTACTAAAAATAAGAAGTGTATTGCGAGTTAGCATAAAATGTCAATAAGAGTCTGTGGTTTCTACACCCTTTGGAAACATTTATTTAAGAAGTTCTCGAAAGTGTTCTACGGGCGCTTCCACTATTATGTTTTCCACGGTCACACCAAGGTTGATTTTGGCAAAAGTAAGGGCTATGTTAAGCATAATATGCCGCACAACTTTGGATATTTGACATACTTAGATTCATTAAAGATAAATATTGAACACACCCCGTGTTACGCTTTCATGCATAAAAGAAGGTGTGCGTTGTGGGTCTCTGGCGTCGTTAGTGCAATAAACTAGGCATGTTGTGTATAGGTGCCAAAAATAACGGTATAGTTATGATTGATGTGTATGCACAATTCAAGGGAGGGAGGGGGTATTTTAACAAATTATTTTATTTAAACGCGTGCTCTGGAGTGTTATAAGATTGTGTTGCGCCAGGCGCAGAATTTAGCCCACTGGTTTTGGAGGAATCGATAAAGGATCGCTATCAACTTTAGTGAAAATGGCTAAGAAATTATCGCACGTCACCACGTGAAGATAACCGTGCGTGGTTCATTGAAAGCCTCCGTGAAACGCTCTCTTAGCGTCTACTGGAAAGCATATTGTTCGGGCAAGGTTTGAAATGCGCGAGTCGGGTGTAGGCAGCGTTTGAAAGTGTAGTTTATTTACACGCAACTTGCATTCCTAGAGCAACTGCTCCAAAGAAACAGCTCAGCTTGCAATTGTTACTTGATTTTGAACGTGAGCTTAAGTCCGCAATTTCTCTGCCATGGTTTCGGTATGTCCTGGTGTTCCAGTCACCTGCATCTGATGGCCTTGGTATGGCAAGCCTACTTTACGTCAGTTCACAGTTGTAGACTTGCCCTTACACATGCCAGTGCAAGCCAGAGTGCAGCACATGCACTTCTCGAGCCAGTGATTCGTTGCAACATATTATGGCTTTATGCTACCATTTGATAGAATGATTGCTTATTGTATGCGACAAATGAAAAGAAGAAAACGAAAGATTAGTATAAATAAAGAAGAAAAAGGGGACTGACCGCGTGCAACAAAAGTGCCTCAGTGCCTCAGGGACACCTAAATTATCCCGTAACCAATAACATACATAAAAATTGTCCAGAAAATAAGAGGCCGACGTTGGGGGTAGAGCAAAATATCAATGAAAGAAATAAATAAGCTTGGTAAATATACAGAAAATGTGGAGGTGATGTTTTCTGGTACCTCGTGGGCCCTGCAATATTGGTGGCCATAAAGCCCTGTCGTGCAGCAGCGTACCATAGAACGTTAAGCGCTTAGAGATTCCCTCAACGTTTTAAGGCTGTTCCTGGTAGCTTTATATGTCTGTCTCAGCGACACATATCGCCCTGCGACTCCCGGGATCATCGCACGCTCTCATCGACTGGTTTCCGCCATGTTCGCCGCGCGGTCGCCAAGCTGTAGCGGTCGGTACGGTGGTGCACGGAGCGACAGCGAACGCCATGAAAATATGGACCTGCTGCCGACATCATTTTTACCGAGTGTTGTTGTACCGGCACTTTTTCATGCCGCAGTGTGGACTAAGCAAATTTAAATGTCCAATGTTTTTAAAGAGCGCGAAACATAATGCTTATGGTACTTTACATGAAATAACATATCGCAAATATTCCAAATTTTGTAACACTACCTGCTGCAAATGGTGTGAATAAAATGCTACCTTGAGCATGTCTCAGACGTAAATGACATCGTCGAAGACGCGTGATAAAGCGGTCAACAAGAAATGCGGCACGCAGAAATGTGACAGAAAAATAACCACAAGGTGGTTATTTTTATTCGCATCCGTCGTAGAGGAACGCTTGAACAATTAAAACTTGGAGTATTCTTGCAAAATGTTATGTTCGTTAATTTTCCATTAAGGAGTTGTTTACAAGAAAAGAAAGTAAATTGTAGTAGTGTAATGTTCTGAATTCCGCACCCAATCCCAAGTGCTGGTACGTCATCGATTATAATACCAACTTATAGTATGCACGCAATTGCTGGGCAGTAAGTCTTCTTGAATCTTTTTAAGTTCAGCTTTCGGCTCGTTTTGAACGCAATGTATTCCATCTTCATCAATCGGAAATTACCTAGACCTGTGCAGACACGGTCAAAATCTGTAATGTGCCACGTTTGTGTTGACCTGTCGTCATCTCTGTGAAACCCGCGCGAAGGTGATATAGCGTGGTGCACTCCAAGCGTGGGAGCTCGAAAGTGCTAGTGTACAGCGGTGGCTTCGCAGAGGCAAGCGTAAGTTTGCTTACTTCACAATAGTTTCATTCCTTCTTATGCCAGCAATCAAATAACTTTCCCCCAACAACCTGATACCCGGATTTCTTCTTGTACTAATGTAACTCGATCTACATGCAATAAACAATAATTTAGGTTTACCCAAGGTGCTAGTTAACGATGGTAAGCAGAGTGTCCATTTTTCGTAAGTTTCCTTTTCGAGCCTAGTGTCTCCTGCTATCAAGTCACGTGAACAGTTTAAATTTAAACGAAAGGTGAAAGAATATAGCTCATCGTCAACCACTTAGTTATTTTTCTGATCATTTTTGTTTTAATGCGAAAGCATTAAAACGCCACGCGTTACGTGAAAATATGGCGGCTTCGGAGGCGGCCTGACCAACCTATGATACCAAAATGGCCGACGGCGCAAAAGTGTAAAATACGTCCAAAATGCTCGGATTGACGTCAAATTTCTCAGGGAGATTCCTGAAAACAAAATAAGAAATTGAATTGAAAAGCAAATTTTGTACATTTCGGTCTGTGTAGTAATTGAACCCGGGCCTCCAGAGTGTGAGACGAGCACGTTTCTAGGAGGCCATGGTGGCTCAATGGTTCTGGCTCAATAAAGGTGCGCAAAGTGCATGTATCATTTCAGACGTCACGTCGGAGCCATCTGGCTGATTAAATACGTGGCCCAGTGCGTGCGTAATTGGGAACGTGATGGCACAGTCAATGTGGAGGAGGTGGCGCCACGTCCTTAGTGTATAAAATGAGTGCGGTGCCTCCCAGTCGAAAACATCTATCGAAAACATTTCATTAACAATAAAGTTATGATTTCACAATCAAACAAGTAAGCAGTTTTAAGTGTCTTTAAATTTGGTGCTGTTTAGGTGACCAGGTGCTGAGGTGAATCTTCTGAAGTCTCTTTTCGCAGACTAATTATATGTGTGATGCAAGTTTGCTCGACGGTTACGCTCGCACCCTGCTCACTGAACACAGCAGCCGGATTTTCTGTACGCATTCGGCTATGCACTATTAAATAAACCAGGAAGGCGGAAAACTGTTATATATATATATAATATTTATATTAATATATATATATATATATATATACAATTAAGTGCCCGAAAAGTGCGTGAAATACCCTGGGAATGCTTATTGCACACAGCTTACTCCATCGGACCGCATGCGCCAGCATATGTCTACACGTGTTTGTGATGAATAATTTCATTCGGCATTAGCTAATGTTCTTATAGGGTTGATTACAATGGGACTTGCTTTTTGGGCTGCTTAACGTGCTTTTCGCTATGCATGTAACCTCTTTCGCACCAATTTGGGCAATGGCGTAGAATGGGTCACTTTGTATGTGCCCGAAGAGGCAATCGAAAAGGCAGCCGAATAGACAACTTCGGAAATTGAGATGTACAAATGGATCTTCGACGCTATACATGTTAACATACTTACTTCATCCTCCGCAATCGGTAAGCGCAACGGTATAGGGGCCCGGATAATCAATCAGGGCAAGACGCAAAAAGTGAAGTCGGCAACAGATAATTGAAGAAGTAGGCAGCACAGAAGTAAAAAAAGTCGGCATCAAAAGCAACCGAGGTTGGAGTGAAAGAAATGAAGTGAAAAGAAAGTGACGAGAGCATGCATTTATGGAGGAACATTGAGCTACAGAGAAGTGAACAAAATGCCAGTAACAGAAAACTGAAAAAGTCGGCTACACAGAAATACGTAACTTGGCAATACGGTGTGTCACGACATTTTTCAATTGAAATTGCATTAACGTGGACATTGAACGAGTGATAGGTTCTACTTGAATTTTTACGTGAAGTCACTATGCATTTTCTTTTTCAAATATTTGGCTTTAAAGGTTGCCCGTTACATTTATTAAACTTATCACACCCTAAAGGTCCTTGAAGTCTATTTCGCAAAAAAGTGCTAACTTTTGCAGAAATAATTTATCAACGATAAGTTCTAAGGTGTTTCCAATGACAAGCACTCATGTATTCCTTTTGCTACAGTTGTACTCACGTAGGCACACTGACTGGCACTTCATTTCTGACAAAAAAAAGTTGTGTCGTTTGGAGCAAGCAGTATAGCTGAACAGTTTGCAAGTTTGGCTTGACCAGTCAAAATGCCATGCATGAGATACTTTTGAGCACATTCCAGCGACCGGTTGTTTTAGACATACAGGTACCGCTCGTCCAGTGGAAGCTGAAAAACAATAAAAGCTACATGAATATTCTTAATGGGACTAATAAGCACACTCGTTTGCTGCAAGTGTAAAAGTGAAAATTCTTAAATTGGACATATTGCACGTCTAACAATGAGAGTTTTTGTAAGACATTTATTTCCGAACCTTAAGGGAATTAATTTATGCTCGCCGACAATTCTATTCGTATTTTTTTTCATCATTCAGACTTCAATATATGATGCCTGGTCAAGAGGACCTCTATAAACTGTTCTATATACTGTCTAACACATGCAATAAATATTGTGACTTGGGAATGAATGAATAAATTAAAAAGTCGGTTTACAGTCTCGAAGCATTGCCAAGGCTTCCATTATTGCCCTAGAGGGCATGTCTTGAGCAAGCTTAAGTGTAAACGGCTTGTGAACTACACATGGATCCAAGAGGAAATCAATATGGTGTTTCCGGTAGTTTTCTATATAATAAAGCATTTCCCACTGCTCACGCCTGACACACATTTGAGAATGCTCACCACCGTGCAGTAACAGAGGTAGGCAGAAATGCTTCTGAGGTGAGTAACATCCAGGTGACAGTATTATTGGCAAGTAAGAAGTAGTGAACGGCAAGCTTTACCATACAAGCATGCTAGAAAAATAAGTGTGTTTACATGTTGCCTAAAAACAAGCACTCGTAAGGAATGATGATTATCTGGATAGTATGTACCCGCAGTTTTGCCAACGATTTGGAGACAGTAAACGATGGCTTCATGCATACGCCTAATATTTAAATTACAGCAAAGTACAACGTGGAAAGCCAGGACATGCATGCGGGACATGCAGTGTAATTTCGCCAGAACAATGGAAATCTCCTACAGTTCTCTGTAGTTGAATAATTCGGCTCTATAACAGTTTATGTGCTCGTAGGCAGGTGATATGGGAAATGCAACATTGGTCACAATGGGCAGGGCATATCACTGCTCCATTGCTTTCTCCTTCCCTCGTGCACTTCTATTGAAGAAAATGTACCTGCGTGTTTTGTGAAAGCCAGCACCCTTTAACAAAAAGTAAGATTCCCTCTCATATTTTCGTTTGTTCAATGTTTCAGAGTACGTTAAACTATTTCTTAACGTATTTTCTACGTCAATTCAAAGAATTTAACACACCTTTTTAACATTTCTATACAGCAACCTTACTTGCATTACTGGCATCAATTTCATTTCTGATGGTATCTTACTTCTCAATGAAAACCTTATGCTATCATCAATAGCCACACCCAATGACATTCATTCTAAAGTGTTATTAAAGCATGAATCACACCTCAAAATGTAAAAGGCTGCTTCCGTGTTCAAACCTGGTAATAAGAACAGGCCACCTTGCTCTTTAACAAGCGTGCCTTGAAAGCTCACGGAACTTAACCCGTCTTGATCTTCCCCTTCTGCATCCCGCTGGCCCACCTCTGAGCCGCCACTGTTCCACCGAGTACGCCCGCTTGCCACCGCAGACGTTGATCAACTTCGTGTCATCGCCGCCAGTTCCCGACGGTGGCTTATGTTTTGACGCCCATCTCTGCCATCTGACTCACCCACGGTAACACAGTACCCTGTATACCGTTCTGTCTATCGTGGCGAATTTCGTCTGCCTTCCTGTTGTGAATTTCAGTTTAACACCGCAAGTGCTACCACCAGTCATCACACTCGCCCTCCATCGCACCTTAGATTAAGACGAAGTGAAAGCTTTCACGGTGGCCGCTTCTCGTAGTTCGTCGGCTCATCAGCAGTCCAATTTTTACCCCGACAGCGCCATTAAAACTATGATCGCTGCTGACTTACCACCTCAGCACACTGAAAAACTTCCCCACGTTCTGCTTTCCTACCTTGACAATTTCGAGATTACCAGCCGTCCCTTGGGCCAAGCCACGGGCGTGACTGATCGCATAAATACCGGCGATGCCCTTCCTATTCACAGCCGCCCATATCGGGTGTCCGCGACTGAGCGTCAAATTATTCAAAGTGAAGTTGACAAGATGCGCGCCGAAAAATTATGGAGGCATCTTGCAGTTCCTGGGCATCACCTGTCGTGTTAGTTAAAAAATTTGTCGCAATTTCACCCGAAAGGCGAAGCACCAATTGCGATAGCAAATTAGTAGAGAGCTATACGGAGTAAGGATAGTAGTTTTATCAGCTGTACAAACTTGGACATGCAACAGCACCAGCAACGCGCAGAACTGCTGTCGACGCCGTCGGCGTTTAGCCCGCGTTCGCACCGAACGCGCACGGCGTTTTATTGCGTTAGCAATTATATGGACACTTCAACCGGATTTCTGCCGTCCGCGTCGCCGTCGTCGTTGCCGTCGTCATCGCCGTCGTCGTCGCCGTCGCCGTGAGGTTCCGTATAGATTCCAAGCGCGATAAAATCGGCGCGCGCGAGCGACAGCGCGCGGGGGACGCGCGCTATCACCGAGGGCGAACGCTCGACGGAAAGCAAACGTGACCGTCGCGCAAAAGACTGGGGGGGTATGGGAGGGAGGGAGAGAGGCGGGGCGGCGCTGTACTCCGGCACCAAAGGCGTATCTTGCCACTCAATCTCCCACGCGAAAGCAACAAAGCGGGAAGAGGGGGGGGGGGGCAGCTTATCCTTTACGCTTTGCCCGGGGATACCGGTCGTCCGCACCGTCTCTTATCTCCACATGGCTCTGACCTTACAATGCGCTGTGCATTCGCCGCTCAGTTTCCGTTGAAGCGATAGACCGCGCGAACCTGCGCTTGCTGCCAGCGTTTTGACAGTCGTTGGCTGTGGTCATTCAGTGTGATCTATTCACGTTTGCTTGTGCGCGCTGACACCACGATTGTTAATTCAGTTAGTAAGCCAATGTGTCCAAATTTATGCAGGCGATAAAACTACTATCCCTACCCTGAATAGCTCTCTATTAATTCGCTATCGCAATCGATGCTTCATTTTTTATACAAATACTTATTTGGTGCCGCAGCTAAACGTCGCCTCCCCTCCCTCCCTCCCTCCCATCCCCCCACAGCCTTTCGCGCGAAGGAAAAAGTTGCGTTTGCTCTCTATATATGGAAAGGAGGAACGATACGCTTAATTCTGCAGCCCTTCAGGGAGCACGGCGCAGAACGCGCGTTTGCTCTCAGACGTGCGTTCGCTCCCCGTGAAAGCGCGCGTCCCTCGCGCCCTTTCACTCGCACATACAGCGTCCGAAGCGCGGCGACGATTTCATCGCCGTTGACGTCATACGGAACCTCAAGGCTCTGTTATACTCCGACGTTCACAACGCGCGCGCGCGCCGGCGTTCGTTTCGTCGCGTCACGTCGGCGAAGGCACGCCAGGCGCAAATCCGCCTGCCCTATAGTCCAACGCGACGCGGCCCGACGCAGCGGCCGGAGCCAAAGCAGCGCATGCTCAGTAGAGCAGAGCAGAGCGCAGAAAGCGAGCGCCGCGCGGAAAGAAACGCGGACGCGGTGCAGTCTGGGCAACGTCGTCGGCGCGAAATGCAGCATGTTGCATTTCGCGCCGGCTGCCGCCGGGCCGCGCCGACGGACGCTGGCCGCGTCAGTCGCGCCTCGCGTCAGACTATAGAGTGCTCGCGTTTTGCTAGCGTAGCGTCGCTGTGCCCAGCGTGCGCGCGCGTCGACGTTACGTCGGAGTATAACAGAGCCCTCACGGCGATGGCGACGACGACGGCGGCGCTGATGGCAGAAATCTTCTTTGGAGTGTCCATATAATTGCTATCGCAATAAACAAAAGATGGCACATGGCGATTCTGTGGATTATCGGCACCTTAACAGAATTACGAAAAAGGACGTCTACCCTCGGTCACGCATTGATGATGCTCTTGACTGTCTGCATGGTGCCCGGCATTTCTCCTCCATTCATTTACGCTCCGAGTACTCGCTGATTGATATGGACAATATGGACCGCGAAAAGACGGCATTTGTAACACCTGATGGTCTTTACCATTCGGACTTTGTAACACTCCAGCCACCTTTGAACGCATGCTGGACTCTCTGCTCAGAGGCTTCAAGTACTCCACATGTTTAGACTACTTAGATGACGTCATCGTTTTCCACCAACTTTGAAGACTTATATACAGCGCCTCTCAGCCGTTCTCGACGTTTTTCTTCGGGCCGGACTGCAGTTGTAGTCGTCCAAATGTCACTTTACCACGACCAAATCACAGTACTTGGCCGTCCCGTAGACGCCAATGGTGTACAACCAGACCCCGGAAAAATCTGCGCAGTGAAGAACTTCCCCCTTCCTCAATCTGCAAAGGATGTACGCAGCTTTTTACGGCTATGCTCATACTTCCTCCACTTCGTGAAGAATGTTCAGGACATAGACGTGCCTTTTTTTATGTGGCTCGGAAGTGGCTTCTGCGTTCTCAGACCTCATAAACCTGCTCACGACTCCGATACTTGCCCACTTTGACCCGGCTGCGCCTACCGAGGTCCGTATCGATGCAAGCGGCCATGCAGTCGGTGCAGTACTAGCCCAATGCCAACGTGGCCATGACTGTGTCATCGCCTACGCTAGCCGCCTCCTATCAGCCGCTGAGCGGGAATATTCGATTACAAAGTGCGAGTAATTTGGCCCTCGTTTGGGCGGTTGGGAAATTGAGACCCTAGTTTTACGACCGGCCCTTCTCTGTAGTTACCGATCACCACACGCTGTGTTGGCTGTCCTCTCTCAAAGATCCTTCCGGACAACTTGGTCGCTGGACCCTGTGCCTACAAGAATTTTCACATTAGGTTGTCTACTAATCCGGCCGTCTGCACCTGGATGCGGATTGCTTGTCAAGGTATCCAGTCGGCAACCCTGAAAACGCTGATGAGGACTCCAGCAACTCGGTGAAGAATCCACACCGGTGAAGAACAAGACCATGGCTATTCATTGCGAGAAATCATCAGTCGCCTAGAATCATAGACTAACGACGCATTCGTCCGCAAATTTGTGATTCAGGAAGGTGTGTTATACCGGCGCAATTTTCAACCTGCTGGACCTGACCGTCTTATTGTCGTGCCTAGACAATTACGACGGAGTGTCCTCACAGAACTTCATGATGCGCCTACTGCCGGGCCCCTTGGCGTATATCGTACTACGAGCGTGTCCGGTACCGTTTCTATTGGACAGACCTTGCACGCTCCGTCCGCCGTTACGTGGCTATACTTGCGAATCGTGCCAAGGTCGCAAGACAACCCCGCTACTACCTGCTGGTCACGTCCAGCCAATTGACATACTCACGGAACCATTCTTTCGCGTTCGACTAGATTTCCTTGGCCCTTTTCCAATATCCACCTTGGAAACAAATGGATAGCAGTGACTACTGATTATGGTACGCGTTACGCAATTACCCGAACTCTGCCGACCAGTCGGGCAATCGATGTTGCAGACTTCTTGCAGCACCTCGAGACAATTGCTCACTGACCATGGCCGTCACTTTCTCTCTCAAGTCATTTCCGACATGCTGCAGTCCTATTTGAATCAACACAAACTGACGACGTCCTACCATCCCCAGACCAACGGCTTCACGGAACGCTTGAACAGCACTCTCACAGACATGCTCGTCATGTATGTTTCACCAGACCACCGTGATTGGGACCTTGCTCTTCCCTACGTTACTTTTGCGTATAATTGCGCTCGTCATGATACAGCTGGATTTTCACCTTTCTCCGTACTGTACGGACGAGAGCCGACTTTACCTCTCGACACTATGCTCCCAACCATCTACGGCCTTCACTAGCGATACGCACGTGATGCGATCGCGCGGGATGACCACGCCGGTCAGCTTGCCCGCGCTCGGCTTACGGCGTCACAATCCAACCAGAGGCGTCACTATGATGCTTCGCACTGTGAAGCGACTTTTTCTCCTTGTGCACTTGTGGTTCTCTGGTCCCCTTCCCGCCATGTGGGCCTCTCCGTAAAGCTTCTTTACCGGTACATGGGTCCATACCTTTTGCTGCGATAGGTGACATCTGTCACCTACGACATTGCCCCTGGCAGTTCCAACACGTCATCTCTCCTTCAGTCATGTGACGTCATTCACGTATCGCGGCTCGAGATCTATCATTTTGCTTCTAACGACTCCCTTTAGAGCTCCGGGATGGTACTCCAGCCACCGGGGGTAATGCTACGGAAGTTATTTCAGTGACAAAGAGCAAACGTGCCATGATTGAAAGAGGGAAGAGGGCAACGTTTTAACCTGGCTCGTGCTGTTCATTCTGGCAGAGCTACATACATATACGTTTGTAAATATATCTGCTTATAGTAATGGCTGCGCATCTTTACACGTCACAATATCCTTTAGTCTCATGTAATGAATATTTATGATTCCAACGATGTCTTTGATTCCTCCAGGCATGGGTTTTGCTGGATTTCATCGTGCGAGACACTGCTTGCCTCCTTCATGCAAGACATTTATTCTCATCTGGCCATTAACTCTCAGGCAGATGCCATTTTTCTTGACTTTGCCAAGGGTTTTATTAAAGTGGTGCATGAACACTTATTATAAAATTATCCTTCCGTTACTTACACCCTAACGCACCATCCTGGGTCAATGAGTTCCCCATTAATCGTTACCAGTCAGTGTTTCTATTAAGTTATTTGTCTGCACAAATTTTAGTATTACCTGGTGTACCTGAAGGTTGAGTCCTCGGCTCCGTCCTATTCTTAGCCTCAGTTATCTTCTAATATTCACATGTTCGCTGACAACTGTGTTGTTAACAGGACTATCTCGGTAGACAGAAATGCCTTTATGGATGTATCTGACCGTATCCAGAAATGGTGCAATTACTTGTTGTTGACCTTGAAGCCTACTAAATTTAAAGTTATGTTCTCTAGTCGCCACTGCTGCCCATTCTGGTTGCCTTACAACATGGCTAACGCACAAGTTGAATTGGTATTAACTTACAAATAAGTTTGGATTAGCTTATCTGAAAAGCCGCAGTTCCGCCCGAGAGGCGAAACATCGATTGTGATAGCAAATTATGGACAGTTATACGAAGTAAGGAAAGCGGTTTTATCAGCCGTATAAACTTGGAAATATTTGCTTACTGACTGAATTAACAAGCATGGTGTCAACGCTTAAGCAAACCTGCACACATCACACTCGATGAGCGTAGACACCCGCTGTCAAAACGCTGGCGTGAGGAAGCGTGGCTGCAGCGAGCGAAGTGACCTTCTTGCTGTCTATCGCTTCAACGGAAAATGAGTGACAAGAACACCGCACACACAAAGGCATCTGCCGCCTGCAGGTCGCTTTCAAGATGAGGCGCCCGCGACCACGCGCAGCCGCGCAAAATACGCAGTTGGTGCCGGAATAGAACGCCGCCCCCCCCCCCCCCCCCCCCCCCCTCCATCCGACGCTGCCTCTCCGCTTGTTACTGCGCGCGCGATATTAGAGTGTTTTAGCTGAGCGCTTGCTGTCCGCTCCGCTTGTGTGGCATTTGCCAGCATATGCTAGCAAATGCCACACAACCACTTAGTGGTAACGCTATTGCGCTTGCGCGCGAGGCTCATACCCAAACCAGCACGAAGACCGCATCCCTCGCTCCGCTACAAAGCCGACTGAGTGGAGCGTGACAGCGTGTCTACTTGGCCTCTTCGTCGTTTTGCAGCCGAGTTGATAGCGCGTCGCCCGCGTCTCGGCAAGACGCGCTTATCAAATGCGAAATATACGCCGTTCCCTGCAGTATCTCAGAGTATGAAATCTGAGCGGAGCGGAGCGTAAGCGGCGTTCTGCTAAAACTGTCTAATTGAGCTGCGACCGTCGGTTCCTTATGCGCGTGGTCGGGAAAGACGCAGTTGCTGTCGGAAAACAACGCTGCCCCCCCCCCTCCTTCCTCCTATCCTTCCACGGCCTTTCGTGCGTCGGAAGACGGCGCGTTTCCTATCAGCATGCTTCTCTTCGTGTGCCATATTGAGCCACGACCATCGGCTGCCCTCACACGCTTTCACTTGCACATTCAGCATGCGGCACGCGGCGACAGTGTTATCGCCCTTGGACTTTATACACAACATCACGGCGACGGCTACGCCGACGGCACAACGGGCCTGAAGTGTCCAAATATTTGCTATCGTAATAATAGCCTTTCGCGGAACACAGTTGTTGCTAACATCATCTCAGCAACTACCAAACCATTGGTTTTTCTTAAAAGCCATCTGCGCCGATAACAGCAACATGTAAAATTTCTCGCTTATAAACTATTAGTCCGTTCAAGACTAGATAGAATGCGTGTCCCCCTAACGAAATCTACCAGAAGTTGGTCTCACTAGCCATCTAGATTAAGTAGAAAGGCACGCCGAAGGTTTGATAATTTTTCATATTTACATAACGCCAGTGTTTTAGCGTTAAAAGCAGAATGTGACTTATCTCCTCAGTCGTTTCACGGCCGTGTGATCACCCTTTGCCTTTTGAAAAAGTTATTTCAATATACTCCTAATCACGAGCCTTTCAGTACGCCTGCCGTCTATAACTTATCGCCCTAGCCATGCTGTTAAAGTTCTTCATCCGTGCTCCCGAACTAAAACAATATTGCCTTCTTTTCTTTCTAGTGCAATAAAAAATGGAATGGCCTTTTTTACAATATTGCTCGTATCTCTTACCCTTCAACCATCCCAGTATATGTTACGAATCATGTGTGCCGTCAAATGTTGTGACGTATTTTTTTACATATCTCTCCCACCCGCCCTTATGCGCTTCCTTGTTAACTCCCTTAATAATGTTGCCGAGAGTATAGGAGACAAAGAACGAACTGCCAAAAAGTTTCTGCAAGGTAAGATGGTCTTCCAACATCATTACACGGAAACTTTCAGAAATGGCGAGACAGTCTCAGCGAGGTTAAGCAGACATTTCACCACATACTCACACTGGCACATCTGCTGGCACTTGTCAATTGTGCGGAAGCTGTTGCTGCCAGAGCCACACGAACCTGTGGTGAGCATTTTGCAGGATTTCATGTGAAGGTCGTAATACCAGAGTGCACCGCCTCGGCTACAGTCGTTGCCTTCATATGGTGACATGTGGCATATGAGTGGTACTGTCGCGTTCTTAACTTGGGGCTTTCTGAAAAGCGCTGAAAGTTGCGGAAAATGAAATGGGGTAGGGATGACTTGAGTAATAAAACTTAATTACTAGGGCAATCATTTACAGTGATAAGCTACTAATTCACAGTTAGAAACTTGTAAAAGTTCATTTTTTATGAAATTAAGACCTGTCACCATAAATGTCAATATTTGGTACGACGTTCACAAGTGGTTCGATATCAAAGCCAAATCAAATATTTGTTTAGAAACGCAGCTATTCCACCACAGCGATTGGCTATATCATTAAATATACCCCCCCCCCCCCCCCAAGAAATGTCGGATGTATAAATTCTGTAAACTACATACTGCAGTGTTTCTTAATAGAAACACTGCAATGGTGGACTCTGGTATAATGCGGACCACAGGGGGTTCCTTAACGTGCACCCAATGCATGGTATGTCCCGTATTATCCTACGTTATCGTATTTCAGAGACAACCTGCACCTACTTTTTCTGTAAGAAACGAACCAGCCAGTGTTAAAAAATGTTTAGTAATGCGACTGCAAAAACATACATTATGTGAATCGGCCGACGAATTCTTACATGTAATGTGGCGTGGTGTTGCGTGTGTGCTTGTAGTAACCTCCACACACACAAGAAAAAAAAATTATGCGCAGGGCGTTTAAGTGATCTAATGCGTGGAGGCAGTGTGGAAATGCGAGAGGAAAGACTACCGCGCTGAGAGAAAATTCTAGCAAATAAAAAATTTATGACTGAAAAACGGTGATTATGAAAAACGGTGATTTTTTTCAATAATTAGGTGGTTTCATAAAGCTTATACACCGTCCCAGTGTAGTCAGCATAGAAATGTTATTATTGTCATCTTGTACACAACGCCACCCGTTTCCAGTTATAATACTCACTCGGGACTTGTTTACTGCGGAATCATGCAAACAGTATTACGAAGAGCGGACATGTGCGATCAATATAGTACTGGTGTAGTTGCGCTATATTTCAAAGTTTACAAAATTATTTTGGGGTGCTGGTGGAGCTTCTATTGTTTAACATATTGCAAATGGGTACTATGACATACTTTTACTTGTTACTTTTAAGACTTGCACTGAAGTTATCTCTCTGTACTCATCATGTCACGGTGCACCGTTTTCTTAATGGAAATGGTGGGGTTTCTCTACGTAAATGAACTGTGTTGGTCTTTACATAAAACACAAAGCATTTACCTAAAGAGCTAGGTAATTGTTATATATATATATATATATATAACAATTACCTAGCTCTTTAGGTATATATATATATATATATATATATATGTATATATATAGGTAGGATGATTAAGTCAACAAATTTGCAGGCGCAAGTTGGAATCAGCTAGCGCCTGCAGCTGAGATCACAGGGAGAGGCCTTCGTCCTGCAGGGGACATAAACATCGGCTGTTAATATATATATATATATATATATATATATATATATATATATATATATATATATATATATATATATATATTGTAAAAAGCCTGCACACAATGAAACCAAGGACAGCCTAGGGGAAATTACCTGTACTTACTGATTGAATTCAAGAAATGATAAGTTAATGGACATGAAAATGGTTGACACAAAACAACTGGCCGCAAGTGGGAAAGATCCCATGTCTTCGCATACGCATGCGATGGTAATACCATTGAGCTACAACGGCGCCGTTTTCCCATCCACCTTCTGGGGCATTTATGTTTTACGACTAGAACCCTGGGAGCGTTAGCCAGCGCCACCACTCACCAACCAAGGCCACTTGTGAGTATATATATATATATATATATATATATATATATATATATATATATATATATATATAGACGTGAATACATTACAATGGATTGAATAAATTTCCGTATTTGTCAACATTCATGATTCGGCTAATAATAACCAAACAGTTATATATATATATATATATATATATATATATATATATATGGCTCCCTGATAATTTTTTCCGGAACCATGAATACATTTTAATGCTAAAATGAAATGTACCGACACCTTCTCACTGGTGAAAAGTTGGTGAAAAGAAAAAAGTTTAATCCCTTACAAGGCAGATGCATTTTTATTTGGCCATAACAGCTTACACATATGAACCTCCATTTTCTCATTCTCAGAAAAGCGAGGTATTGCTCTGTCTATATTCTCCTCTCCGTAGTGAAAAAAAGAGTCAGAAGATTTTATTGTTGGCGTTGTCACGTCTCGCCTTCTTTAGGCCCCGCTATTTTGCACATTTACGAAGATGCCCTAACCAACTCGCATAAGTTCCAATCAACACCTGTAAATCCCAGAAGCCTTTTTTAAAATTTCTTACACCAAAGCTACTTGTAAGAACAGCTCCACGCCAAGCGTTATATTCTGCATAGTAAGATGCAAGGTGGTCTGCCAATATGAAAAACTATTACTTGACATATGGTGGTCGATTTTTAAGCGTTGTACCATTGTACAACGATGAAAAACATTATTATAATAGAATTCAACTTTACAATGTACATTTTGGTTTCTGCCCATCAATGTGATGTGCTGAATATGCCTGACAATGAACGCGGATGAAAATGCAGCAACACCTTCTGAAGGAACATACTCTGTAACACCCTGCATACCAATCCAGGCTCAATAAAACACATTTTCAATGATACTGAAGTTTCCCTTTTGTTTACAGAAGCGAAAAGGTAATATTTACTTTAGTGACATTTTCCGCCTTAACAACTGGTCGAGTTACACACAAACACGTCAGAGAAGGTCGATAAACGAGGTAGGAAATCCATGTTCTCAGCACCCTACTTTAAGCGCACGACATTTTGATTGATTTTCTCGATCAACTGCCCGACTATACGCCCCGGGAAAGATGTTTGAAGGTAAAATAAACATGGCTGAATAAAAGCGAACGAAAACATTTGAAGCTTTATGTACAAGTACCAACATTTCACGCGTAAACATAGATATTAACTAGGACCACATATAACTGACCTTGTACAAACATCAATCGGAAGACAAGCAATAAGTTGGTTAGCCATTTCATACCCGTACAGCGTTTCACAGAAAGCTCCACCGTGTAATCGCTTGGGCAGGGGGTACATGACTACACACCGCTTTTCATGCACAATAACTCTTTCAAATGTCAACCTCGTAGCATTCTTGACTTGTGCAATAAGGTGCGATGCGATGTTTTTATGCGTATATAGCAGCAAGTGCGACTTGTAGTATTGTTATAAAGTCACAGATTTCTGGGACCAGCTGCTCTTTTGCGTTCAAACAGACTACGCGGTAGATTGTCGTGCTTGTGTTACCTATGCGATATTTGATACCATCCAGATGGAAGGCACATTTATTATCTTGTGTTCGCACAGATAAACAATCCCATGTAATATGGGATGTGTTCCTCGCCTCCTGTGATATAGAAACTGTGTGGGCTGAAAAAAAGGATTGTGAGACAATGTCATGTACGTGCATGGTTAGAGCTGAAAAGACACACAACTATGTAAATAAACGATAAGACAAGTAAATCAACTTTTTAACAGCGGCGCTGTTTAAGCCAAGCGTTAGTTCGTAACGTGCGAACAGAAAATGTGGGCCGATCCTGGCGGTCGTGCAGAAAGGGTCCAGGCGCAATTTCACATACCTCTGTGAACTAGCGAAGCTTAGCCTGGCTAAGTATAGCTAAGCATAGTTGGGACTACTCATGCTTGCTCAGTAATCGTTAGCCAATCAATAGTCAATCAATAGCTAATCGATAATCGATCAATGATCAATAAAACTGTGGCTGCAATTCATGCTTCGCGAAGCTGTAAACGACACCCACAACAATTACCCATTGTGACGTCACTTGAATTCACACATGTGGCTCTACAAATAGTGAAACCAGAGACGAGTGAAATGCACTGAACCACGCCCTTTATTACTTCACAATTACATTATATTCACGCTGTTCATCTGGCGTCTTTATTTCCGTGGTCCACCCATGGTAGCCTGGAATGAGCTGACGGAGTTGCTAGACCATGGTGACGTCACTATGTGATTTCTATGCTGTAGCCTACGCAACCGTAATCTTTACCGGGAAACACACGCGGGAGAAGGAACATGCTTCGCATTATTTGCAGACATCATTAGCATACATTGCACGGTTTGCACTTTACACGAGGTATTTCGAATGCCGTCAACGTCTTTCGAAGCAACTGCAAAGCTAATCTTTAGCGGAACGCGTCGGCGGTGTTCCCATTGTAAGCGGGTGATCGGCGCTCTGTCAGGCTTGATGTGCCTTGATGCCGATCCCCTAGGCAACTATGTATGTTGGCTGTCTGAAATAAAGTGTCTTGCCAAAAAAAAAAGCGCACTACTCAGACGGCGCGGGCACATGCTGTCAGAGAACGAGAATGCGCATGCGCCATGGAAATAGCTGTTCGCGCGGCCGTGAAGTGGCGCTCCCACACACGGAGATTGCGCTAGCCTCGCGCGGCATGAGCGCCGAAGTGTAGAGGAGGCAAATTTCATCCACAGGCTGGCGTGGCTGGCGTAGCGTATCCGACTTCGCCTGCCGCGGCCTGGCGCGCCGAAAACGCTGGACTATATCTTGGCCTGTGTGACGCTCCCTTCGATGCGGTCGCCGCTGACGCTGGTGGCGCGATTTCCCCGCTGTCGGTGAACTTTTTCTATTCCGAAATTGGGCTGTTACGTTCCGGAATACTCGGCACTAACTTGCGGAAACGGTCACGCTTCTGTGTCGATTATTGTCCTGCTGTGCAGATGAGTATCGGCAGCATCAATCATGCTGCATGACAAAAAAAAAAAAAAAAGAAACCTGAAGGCCAAATGACAAACGCGTAAGTTCGTTGGTCTGCGCAGTTTACAAGGTCGCTATTTGACTGAAGCAAAGCGCACGTCGGAATACAGAAAGATGCAGTTAGCAATTGCAAAGCTGAATTTTATTTTTCATGAGGTAAGTCTTTAAAATGAAAGCTTTTTATATTGGGGACAGTCTTGCAGTCATACATTCTAAGAATCCGGTTCTTCCAGACAAGTTTTCTGATTCGCACAAGCTTTCCAAGCTTACGAATCATGAAGTAAGTATGAGGTTTGCGAGGCCAGATTCGCCAGTTTTATTCTGTGTTGGCCGCTGATTCTGTGTAGTGTGCTGGATAGTTATGGATCCCGTCGCAGCTTTCATATCTGAGGAACAGAAAAAATGAAATAGCATCACCGCAAAGCACATCGCGAAAGGCGTCTCTGATTTCAAGAGAACCAGTAATGTACGTGGCATTGGAGCAACTGTCAAGAATGTACTGGAAAGACAAATGTGCGCATATCGCGGCAAGAATGCGTTGACCGGACCATTCATACAATCTTCTGCTTCCACTCTTTCTTTGCATTCTGCTGAGAGTATTCTTTTCTTATGCTCTGTCGCCCCCGCCGTACAAATTTTTCCAAAACATACCGTTATGTTGTTTCTTTTATTGAAGCTGCACACGTTGCACGCTACTCGTGCGCGAAACCATCGCCGTGGATTATAGGTATGGATTTCTTTGTTGGATTTTATATTTTTTTAAATTCGGAGGATAAAAAGCGGGTGCTATTTTTTAAGCTAATTATCAGGGAGAGATATTGTTTTTTTTGTAAAGATTTCGAAATTAGTTTTTTTTTCGGGTTAAACTTACAAATGTGCTAAGTAATACATTACACTCGTCTTTTTTTCTTTCTCTTTTCTTTTCTTTTTTATCGAGGGTATCACGAGCTCCTTAACGCTCACGCGTTAAATGTAGTGATTTGTTTCAAGGTGGTAATCGCGGGGACATCAGAGTTTTCTCGCAAGTACTCGGAAGTTCGGTGTTTGTTTGGAAATTTATAAGTAATAATAACAGTAAAGAGCATTGATAACTTCAAGGATATGAAACTTTTTATTCACGAAAAGCTGGTCATTGATGTTTTGACACATCCTTGTTAAGACAGATTATAAACTGCATTCCCCACATGTCGGTCTCCATCCGAGACCTGTCACTTCTTTCATCGTATCGCAGTTTAGGGATAGTTCTCTGGACATCACAGCTTCCATTAATTAGGAACAACAATGCAAGTGCTACAAAGTGAGTTACTAACTCAGAGTTAGGCGCGCTCGTGGGGTTGTTTGTTGAGAGCCGCGTGGCGTCCAGAGTGCTGCACGCAGCTTGTGAAATGAACTATAGATCACCGGAGTTCATTTAAGCCAACAGGGTCTAACTTTGTTGTCTCGAGGCAGGGTAGCTAGCAAGTGTGCATCGCAAACTCCGTGCAGTGTAAGAAAGGTATGTTGATATGTGGTTTTGAAATTTGGAGAGAAATCGGTTTTAACCCGATTCTCCTGAAACATGCCAGGGGTGTAAAAAGCTGGAAAAATCGGGTTCTACCCGAAAACGAACAACCCTAATTATAAGCAATCCTTTCGGCTGCGCTTACTCTTCGCGTGTGCAAAAATGAATTGGCAGACATCGCAGCGAAGAAGCTGGGGAAGTGTTCCAGTTGCAGGTGCATTTAAAACACCTTGGAAATATTTCCTACTGTGTTCGGGACCGCTAACGGTCATTTTTGACCAGTACAATATTTTAACGCGATAGCGCCGACACTCGAAATCATCCCGAACCACAACCACGCAGGCCCTCCACATGCCGCAGAGGCGTTACTTAACTAATTGAATTTCTCAATGTAATGCGCGTATGAAAATTACAACCTATTACCAGGGACCCCATGGAAACGTTGAAGAGGCGTCGCTTCCGTATGTACTTCCCTATTATCTCAGGTAATACGTTCCATGCCTAATTTGCGAAATAGCTCAATGACGCCCACTTTTTCATACCAAACACAATTGTATGAAATCTCACGGAAGTACAAAGTCAAAAATATTGTCGTACAAGCAGGCGAAAGCCTAAGACAAATATGCTAACCAATTAATACAAGCTTACATGGCACAAAGTAGAGAAGAAATAGTGTGAAATCCGTATACTTTCTACATGTCTCAAAATATTTAGGACGTCTTTTGTGTAGAGAAACATATTTACATGTTACTGTTGTTTTCGAAAACCATTATAGCAAACAAGGTTTCCTCAGGCGTTACACGAACCTATGGTCAGGTTGAACGACAAGAACGACTGAATTAATGTGTAATAAAATGTCCTTTCATCTGCTTCCTTCTAAGGTTTCTATAAAGTTTGTGCATGTAAGAAAATCTGCTCTCTGCGAGTCCTTCTGGCTAGGATACTAGTCAATAAACACTTTTTTGACTGCGTTGGTTGTGGCATTCTTATCGCATGCACTAACCAGAGAATGGCTGCTTTCTTGTCTAAAAACAAAAACTGTTTAGGTATATCAAAACAATGTTGACTTACAGCTGCATCTTTCCATACATTTTCGCATCGATACAAATGCATTGTCATTTGTGCCACAACGATCATTTGCGAATTCGCGACAGCTGTTACTGGAGTCGTCAAAGTACCAGCGTAGTTTGACAACCAGGCACTTTCCAGGCTTTGGCTGCAAGCTGCACAATGGTCTGTGCTTTCCTGTGAATAAAAAAAAAGTACTCAAGTTAATAGAAAATTCATAATCTACTCAAAGAAATTGGCTGCAACCGCCATAATGATGATTATTTCGGCTCAAAATTATGGTTAGTAACTGAGAATAAATGCTATTGAGCAATATAATAAACTTGTTATTGGTCTAGGCAGGTAGTAAAGTCAGACCCTTTGTCCACAGCTTAATTGACGGCGATTTTCAGCGTGGTGCCAATGAAATCCTTCGTGCATTGTAATTCTTGCAGATTGCCCCGCTTCAGCCAATAAACTGTGGGATAAGGAACGGAGGTCTGCTGGGGAAATGATGGGTGTCTGGTGAGCATTGGCAAAACCAGAGGACATGCATCGTAGTGACGTAGTCGCCACAGCTTCGCCACGGTGGGAGATGTTCTATGAGATACCCATGAAGGTGGTGTATACGCATATATAGGAGCGAGTAATGTGTTAGTATATCGCCGGCGAATGATGGTTGCCTGTGGGCTTGCTCAGCCATGGCAAGGTGCAGAACATTACTGATCCTCCAGGTACGTGTGTGGCTCGGGGGGTATGTCACTGCGTAGGCTTGCCTCCACGATGCCAGGCATCGCATTAACATCCCCCAGGCGAGGAATGAGCAGGTATGTAAGAATTATATCTCATTGTGACTGGGATTGTTGGTTCATGAATAATTACCAAATTTGTGGCACATCAAAGACCAGGGACATAATCAGGGCAAAAAATGGAAAGAAGTTCTACTGCATAGTAGAATACATATTTGATAATGAACTCTCGATTTTAGAAACTATGAAACACGGGGGGAAATATGCATACAAAGGAAGACGGAAGACGCGTTTCTATCAATCCTAGTACGGAATTTTATGGTTTTTAATGCCGAATCAACAATAACCCAAGCTTTCAACTTGATCACCTTCAATCTGCTGTTAGCTGCAAGGTAGACAAAAGTGTGATTGGTGTGCACAGCGGCGCCTACCATTAAAAATATCTGTTGCCATTCCGCCTTAAGTGGATATACACCGAAGCCTTACATGGACAAGTACCACCACCTCAATTGATGTTATACAACGTTAGACAAGCACCACTATCACCACAAGCAGTGTTAGATAGCCACAAACTGCTGCTGTATTACATTTATTCGGACGGTGTTTGCCATAATTTACATTGCGGTCGCAGCACACGCTGTGCGACAGACGCAATAGGCGGAGAGCCCACGCATAAAAGACAGATACATTGTGTGCACACGTACGTCACGCATGCACACACGTGTGCCGAAGTGGCGCATACATCCTGATTCTTTTAGGCACTCCACAAAAGGCAAGTGCCTTATTGAAGTAATTGAATGGTTCACTGGTAGTTGCGTCAGAAAAAAAGTTGTCGCAGTTTCACCTGAAAGGCAAAGCATCAATTGCGATAGCAAACTTGTAGAGAGCTAAACGGAGTAATGATATTAGCTTTATCAGCTGTATAAACTTGGACATGCAGCAGCATCGGCAACACGCAGAACTGTTGTCGACGCCATCGGCGTTTTGCCCGCGTTCGCTCAAAACGCGTGCGGCGTTGGTGACTGTTGCCGGAGCCTCTGATATAAATAGGCACTTGGTGCCGCTGCTAAACGTCACCTCCCTTCCCTCCCCCTCCCCCACGGCCTCTCGCGCGTCGGAAGAAGGCGCGTTTGCCCTACATATATGGTGATTGTAAAGGAGAAAAGAGACGCCTACTTCTGCAGCCCTTAAGCGAGCACGGCGCAGAACGCGCGTTTGTTCTCCGCCGTGCGTTCACTCCCCGTGAAAGACGCGCCCCTCGCGCCCTTTCACTCGCACATACAGCGTTCGGGGCGCGACGACGATTTCATATTCAAATGACGTCATACAGAACCTCACGGCGACGGCGACGCCGACGGCAGAAATCTGCTTTTGAGTGTCCATATAATTGGTATCGCAATAAAATTCTTAGCATACGACTTACACACAAGCGGCAGACATGATAGCTTCGGATTGTAATTCGAACATACTAGAAACTACATTTCTGTAACGCGGAAATTCAAAGACAAATACCTTTTCCAGCTGCCGTGTGAGGTCTGTCTGAGTGGCTGCGGTCGCTAGGTGGCGGTAGTGTTTTTGATGAGCATGATCCGACGATATAGACAAGCGCCGCCACCACAAGCAACGTTAAATCACCAATAACTGCTCATATAAAGCTCATATTGGGAGAGTTTGTCCACGCTTGATGCACGTTTATCCGGGCATCAGCGCTGTAGGTGGTGGCGCATAAAGCAGTATGGTGGCGCCGAACTTGCATAAATTGCCGCTAGTGTAAATAGCGATGGAGTGCCAATAAAAAAGATAACAAGACAGTGAAAATTACGCAAATTATATAGAGAGGGTATATGCTCGAATTAATCTGTTTGTTAGAAGTCGACAGAATGTACAGTGCTAAGGGATTAAAGCGGGACACTCGGATCGAATGGAGGCCACCACTATTTTGGCCCCCGTTGAGGAGGGACCACGGGGGGTAAAAATGCAGTCAGAATGCATTATAAAGGCTCTGGCTTTTATCTGATAAAGAAATGCAACAACTTGGTGTTCTCAGTGTCCGCAAGTGGCGCACAAAAAATTCCGGCAGCTCAGCTAGCCGCATCGAAGCCCCTGTGTTATGGAATAGCAGGAGTAAACATAGCTGTCATGTAGAGACTAGTAAGAGGCGATAGGAGGTTTAGATGCTTAAAAGTATCAGAAGACTATATACAAACAATGGAGGCGTACAAGAAATAAAGTTCCCCATAATACATCTTAAAGTTTGATGCTAGGAGTATTTTGTCTGTTTTAAACGAAAGATAACTAAGATATTAGGATAAACAAGGCAAACATCTCGGTAGCGCCACCCACCGCCCTGTTTTGAAGAGGCGCTCGTAGCTTCCATCTTGCTACGCGCTCCGAGTATCGCGTTTCAATCGCTGAACACTGCTTTCACATTGTACGTGTTCCCGAGCCTGTTTTAATATTCCTTGCTAATGTTGGCATTAAATTAACATATAGAACTCACATACATCACAAACATCACAAAGCGGAAGAACTCCCGGGAAATTATCTGTTTCAGCATACATGATGTGAGTAGTAGTCGTAATACATCAGTAAGCTTGCAATAAACATTCAGCTCCAGTAAAATAACACATTCGATACCACAAGAAATATGAAATTTTTTTTGTGCGCTGTTTGCCACCCAATTAATACTCACGTAGGCAAATGGCCTGGCACCTCTCTTCTGTCACAAAATCGTTGGCGCCGCCGCCGCAAATGGTACGGTTGAACATTTTGCATTGGTGGCTGCCGTAATCATAGTACCAAGAGACATATACTGGTCCGCACGGGCCTTCGATGGGTAGCTTGAGGCATAGTTTTGCCTTTGTCAGCGTTAGGGCTGCAACATTGTGATTACGCCATGTTGAAGATGAGACGTCAGACTGAAGGAAAACACAAGCAGTGGATTATTAAAACAATATTTAGTAAAACTAGCTTTAAAATTATAAGATTACGTCTATTCTATACTGAAGTGGCAGTTGAAGTTAATGGATTTAGCCTACATGGGGGGCACATTTAAAAGCGTTCGTTATTCTTGATAATAATGCTGGTGATTCTGATGGTGACAGTAAAAGCGGCTTTCTTCAAGTATTACCTTGAATGCCTACTCATGGCTCCACCTCCCCAAGTGTAGAATTCACCCAAGACTCCATGATGTCACACATTAGCGTTTTGTAGCCTTTATCTGACGGCCCGTGCACTGAGTCAGTCCAAATAACTACCCAGGAGGCGTGATCGTTGTTATGTCGAGCATACATGAGAGAGAGAGCACGCAACAATGCGTACACCTTATCAGCACGTACCAATAGCGCTCAGTGATAGAAACCTATTTATAGCCATGTGAAGGGCGCATGCCAGTGCCTGTGCACAAACAGGCATGGCAACAGGGGGATAAATATAGGGATAAATATAGCGTAAGACAATTTTACTTACGCTGTCATTTTTCTCGCAACGCTTTAAGCGTGTCTTCTTTCTTTCAGGTTATCAATGTTTTTTTTATTGCCTTTCAGAGAGCACGACAAATCGCTTCCTGATCTGGATTCTTAAATTAGACGAGCTTTGCTTTCAGGATAATAGGAACACATAAGGGTCTAATCAATTGATATCAGCAATTACTCATTTTTCAGCATGCGTTACCGAAACTTTTAAAAAATAAGAAACACACAGCTTCTACGAAAACAGAAACAACTACAGTGAAAGCAAATGCACAAAAAATAGTGTTGTGGTCTTGTGTAAAAATCGTTGTCAAAGTGGCATTCATATGTGTGTGCCTCATATTTTAGGAATCTCAGAGATCCACAAACATGATCACTAGTTTTCATATTACTTAGTGGCACCCCAGCAGCTGCTGAATGTTTGCTGATAAAATAGTTCTTACAAACCATGAAACTTCAATTTTCGCCATAGTTCTCAACATAGTATGGCAGCGAACGCGGTGTGCTTCTTGCATCGCTTCAAATAAAATTGTTTATTCTATTGTGACTGTTTAGGTACACATATATTTGTGTGGCGCTTTCATTTAACGTGCTTAATGTGTCGTTGTTTCTGGCTTGAAGGTAAATACTTTACGTATATAAGCGAACTTGTATACGCTAGCCTGCACCGGCGATGTAAGGCTAAAACTTTGTCACGGTTGCGTACGTGTGCGGTTGTCGTAGGAGTACGCTCCAGCCACGTGCGCAGCCAATCAGAGCCGTTTCGCCTCCGCTGGGGAGGGAAAGGGCAGGAAAGGGTCTCGCGCGCACTGTGCCCACTTCGTTTCCGTTCAGTTCAGTCTCGGCAAACCGATGGGACGGCCGCGCAATGTGCGTACGCTTGAACAGTCAGCTCTCGCCGACAGCGAGATAATCTGTCGGTAAGTCGCTTTGCCAGGTCTGCAAATCTTAGCCATGGTCACTTTATTACCATGTTGAATATGAGAATTTAGTTAGGAGATGCATGGGTAAAGCCTTGGTTGTGAGGTTGTATGAGTAGCCATGCTTTCTTTTATAGCGTTAGCATCCTTAAGGTACATCGCGCACTTTTTCAGCTGCTCGGCTTGCATGTACCTATATGATTTCACGGCTTCGTGGGTCACTGGATAGTCCATTTTGAATTGGTAGTGCACCAGGCTGCTGTGCTTCGGGGCAGGGTTTGCAACCGGCCATTGGACCAACTTGGGTCACTCAGTATACGGCAATGTATACATACGTGCCTATTTTCAACTATCCTCTTTCATCCCGTATTGAGTCCCTGTAGATGTGGAATCGGGTAGGTGCCTCGGTTCATTGAAACTCTTTCCAGCCGACTTGGAGCACCGGGTATGGACCACATGGTTTGTGCTGAAATTCAATGCACCTCTTTTAAGGCAAACGGGGTCATTGGGTATGTTCCATAGGTGTCCCCAGCTCTTCGATCAACGTCTTTGACGCCAACTTGTGTAACGCGTGAAGTGCCACTAAGAATGTGCCACCCACCCTACGATGCCGAAAAAGATCCCTTAGACTTCTATGAAGCTGAGCGGAATCGAACCCACGACACAAGTGTTCCTCAACGACAACCCTGCGCTTTAGCAGGCTGCGCCACATATGCACTGGCTAGGCGGCAGTTTTCAATGAACGCCTTATACGCCAGCTCTTTAGTTAGTTGCCTCATTAATGCAATGGGTATACATGCCGCTCATCAATGAACCTCTCACCGACTTGGGTCACAGAGTGTGTGTCACTGGGTGACGCACACTTAGTGTGTCACCTGGTGGCACCGCTATACAGGAATATGTATTAGGGTTGTAGTATCAACAAACAAGGGAAGAATTCTCAGCGTTCGCCGGCACCCAGCGCGCCTTGTATTTCAGCGGCCAGGCGTAGACTTCGCATCGGCGTTGCTTCGTGGCGTCGAGTGTTCTTAAGGAAGCGCGAAAGAAGAGCACCGCTGCAGGACACGGTTACATAACTCGTTTTGCTGTTGGCATTACGTTGTGTCACTATATTGATTCAACGCTAACGCATCCTTACCGTCAACACTCATCTACAGATGGGTTATGTAAAATTTTTAGATATTCGGAAAATCGTATCTCAGCGGGCGCATCTACCACACAAAAATTTTGAAACTTGCTGTTGAAAAGGTGCGGTAGCTTTGTGAACTAATATAACAAATTGAAATCTTTCTTGCTTTATGCTTGTCATGTGGAAGACAATTTATTTCTTTCGTGAACCTTGTTCCACCTTACGCAGGATTGATTTGGCATAAGAGCAACCTATTCCGCATTGTGTCATGATCAAGAATTCGAAAATATTATACGTTGATAAAAGTTGCGATGAATATAGAACGAAAAAAAATATATATACTCACGAATACAGGTTTTCTCACACACACTGAGTGTGGGGAACAAATTTCTGCCAGAGGCGCAAGTGCCTGGTGGCACTGCTATACAGGAATATGTATTAGGGTTGTAGTACCAATAACCATGCAATGGGTGACAGCTACCGATATACGGTTGTTTCATACATGTTTTCGGAGGTGACGCTGCAAAAGTAGCACATTTCATTGGTGTGAGTACGGTAAAAACATTAAAAATATCTCGGATTGAAATGTCTTCATTAATGTCGTAAATCCGTATATTCTAATACTATCCCGTCAGCAACTTCATATTTCTTAGAAAGAATGCTATGGAATGGATTATTCTTAGTCACGAAATAGCTGGGTTGTGTAATATGATATCCGCATCCAACGGCCGGATTTCTTTTGCGTTTGATAAAATTGGCTTTCGAAACGAATCATGCGACAATTAGAGCCTTGTAAATTCTCAGTGAAACACGATGCACTTTTTTCGCTCATGCTCGGACGCTATGTTATGTAAAAGATTGTGCGCTCAACATTTTCTAATCCTTTACTGTTTCCCGCTTGAATGCCGCAAGTGTAATACTTCTTAATCGAATATATACATCTCGAATACTGAGACCTGAGCATAAGCACACAAAGGTTTTCATGAAGCAATCAATATTGTAAATTTGTTATTTGCCAGTTATTGTGCAGATCTCCGGCTGGAAACCCGACAGACCATTAAACGCACCAATCTAGTAGTCAACAAAGCGATTCTTGCCGTAACGTCTATTGCAGCAGTCGAGAATGGCTGCTGGGGTCAAGTGCCGTGGTGTTCAGTGCTCCACTTTCTCCTCTAGTCCCATCACTTCTGCCATTGCGCAACCCTCTTGGCACCATATGTTATTGTTGAGCATATTCGGTACGTAGACAACATCACTCTCCCAGCCCTACTTCGCTCAGAATCCGTTTTTTTGTGTGTGTTTTAGCTCTTGGTTGCATGCTTCCGTGATTGTCGAGTAGGCACCGCAAGCTGCAGAAGCGGAAGTGGATGAATCAGAGATGTCGACAGCAATCTGCTCACCTGTCCCTATCCCGTGTCAGACCGGATCGACTCCTGAGAGACTTCCTTGGGGACCCACTTTCGCTTCTCTAGATCGGTGCCACCACACTCTTGTCGACTTCTGCGTGCTCCTCACTTCTCCTCAGCCGGTGAGATAGGAACACTTCTAAGAGCAGGCCCAGTAATGTTCGCTTTAAAACCCAAAAAATATGACCTCCTTTAAACGAGTACAGCCTCTGACTGGGCCGTAAGTCAGTGGCCAAGTACCTGAGAGTTCCCCGGCTAAACCTGCCTAAGCGGTCACATAGACTTGACGGCAGGAGATTAGAGTGCAGCAAGTTTGGAATAGCTTTACGTTACAGTGCCCCTGCAAGTCAGCCATTAGCGACACCACGCAGAATCTCAATTTGACGACACGGCCGCCAATTTGCCTAGACATCCCCGTACAAGGGCCAGATTAACGGGAACAACACGCAGCCAATAGCAGCACAGATTGCGTGTGATGCTTCCTGTGACCGAAGGAGTGCCACGGCTGGGTTGGTTTCACGCCGCGCCAATCACCCAGCTAGAGACTTTCACCTGTATCGCCACTCAAGCTGGCATAAATATATATACTACAATTTGTTTCGGGTACTTTATAGTTGTTATTTGAATGAAAATGTATTGACAGTACCCAGGTTATACAAAGCAACGCCTAGTACTAAACCAGGGGCGATGACGGCCGGTGGACGACCCACACCCACAACTCGCCGGTGGACGACCCACACCGACCGTCTCAAGGAGGCGGCTTGCTGGTCTTTCACGTTTACTATTCAGGCTGACGGCATCGAGGACACCGATGGTATTTATTTACGTGCGACGTGAATGTAAAGATGATAATCGTGTCCGCAATAAAGTCGCAGTTTTGCCCGAAGGGATAAGCGTTCATCCCGATCGCAAATTAGCCGTGTAAACTTGTAAACATAGGCATACTCACTCAATGAACAAGCATCGCTTCGCGCGTGCACAACAAACACGAACACGTCTCACTCGGTGACCGCGGAAATGCGCTGTCGAAACGTTCGCGTGAGGAAGCGTGCCAGCAGCAGCGAGCGAGACGACCTGCGTGCAGCGTCTCGCATCAACGCGAACTAAGCCTCAAAAACACAGCGCATGGCGGACTGTGCCCACGACGCAGTTGGCTTTCAAGGTACAACGGCCGGGTGCGCGTGGCCGCCGGGGCCGCCCGAAAATACGCCTAACGGTATAAAAAAAGAAATATACATATAATATTTTTTTCTAAATAATGATGTTTCCCCTTTAATGTATTGGGGATAGGCTGATCTCCTTCATCAAATTTATCCTGATTTATTAACATAACGAAACTTGAGAAATTGGTCTTTTTGGTTTGGAGGTAATATTTCATTTTTATAGGTCGTTATATTTAGATCGTTCGAACATCTGGCTCTATCGTTGCGCTGATGAATTCTTAATATTTTTCATGATTAGAGGTTTCGTGCAGGGCGACATTATCAGATAAAAGAAAGAAAACAATAAACATGATTGATAATTCTCTATGCTATGTAATCGAGCTTTCTGTTAACACCTGTTGAAATTTACTTCAACTAAACACCTCGTTAAAGCAGATTTTAGAAACTTCTGGGCAACGTAGCATGTACAAACTTCTGGGGTAAATAAAATGCTCAGAACCCACTGTTAATCATCAAGATCCATCGGGAGTTCTCTACTCCTACAACATGCGATAAATGTAACGACTCGGAAGAATCTCTAAATCGGCACCACCACACTCTTCTCGACTTCTGCGCACTCCTCAGTTCTCCTCAGCCGGTGAGACAGGAACACTTGTGAGAGCAGGACCAGTAATATTCGCTTTAAAACCCAAAAAATATGACCTCCTGTAAACGAGTACAGTCTCTGACTGGGCCGTACGTCAGTGGTCAATTACCTGAGTTGCTTAAAGTATAGGCACGTACACTGTTCTGGTATCAATCAAGGCTGCTATGACACTCGCTTTAAAAGATAGGCCGTGAGCATGACTGCGTGATTGCGACGGAAGTATGCCAACAAATGCACGGCGATCTTATGACGACGATGGCGTGCTGGCTACAGCATGACGACATATGCTTTGGCGGATCTCCGCGTTACGCAGACACAAGGGAAATACTGAAGAGGGTGGGACGCATCTCTACGCAGTCTCACATTAGATGAACAGCTATGGGCAGTGCAATGGACCCGCGGAGTGGCCGAAAGGCTATAGCCTTTCAGTCGCAAAGTAGGAGCGGCCCTCTTCGGGCTAGGAAACAAGCGCGCCTAATGCACCTCAGTTGAGTTTTTCCATTTATCTATCAGACGACAGGCTGCAGTAAAAACTACGCATTCTGCAGCCACCAATAAATGACTGCGCTAAGCCACCCTAACGCTACCACCCCACTCGCGTGATCTCCCCACCTCTGTCAGGCAACTGAACGCATGTTTGGAGAATCCGGTTCTCAAGATTTGCATTCGCATTTTTACTGGATACAGTGTTGACTCGTTAAAACTTTGTTTTCAGATAATTTTCTACTTGTGAAGGCTCTAATGTTCTTTGTGCTGAGTTCATTACAATGTGGTGGGGTGCAACGACGCCACATTGTAATGCAATTTAACATCTCGGCGTTAAATTACGAAGTTGACTAGGCAATGCGAGGGGACCCAATCACGCAGCCTTTCGTAGCAGGCATGTTCCACTGGTGTGCTTTGCCTAATCAATCAAGTCCTCATTCAGTTTTCCATTTACCACAACAGTTCATAACGCAATTTCCATACAAACTTACACTCTCTTTTGTACGTAATGAATAATCTACAAAGGGGTCTGGAAGAACATCAGAATAGTGCCATTGGCGGCTCTTGTAGGAGTATCCCTACCAGTATCTACTATAGATTGGTGTAGTCTATGTCTGCAGCGCACAATGAAGGCTGATTGTATACATCAAACTTTTAAATGAAGTATTCTGTATATGTCGAGAGCCACCATCTATGTTTTCACTCGGCCAGTCGCATGATGTGTCACCTATAACTCACCGTGAACTTGTGCGACAAACAGAAGAAGAGGCAGGCTAGCTTGTAGCTTCATTGGTAAGTATTTGGTTCGGCGATCTCGAAACTGCTTATGTAAAGAAAGGAGAATGACGCAGTCTTGACTGTATGGAGTATAACCATTGTTCGAGTGTAAGTTGTTCCTACTGTCAGCGTACAGCACCTTTTTTTTAACATTTGGAAGCTGCAGAAGACAATGCACATTTTGTAAGTGGTTGTGCGTGCGCGAGCAAGTTGCAAAAGATTTAAAGCACAGCCCAGCCCATTGTGCAAAATTCGGAGCAGCATGCCGAGTTCGAGATTTTTACAAGAACTTGGCGAATAACTATTGTAGCTGACTGTAAAAAAAATTCTGGTACAACCCATCTCACGATGACGGACGACGGTAACGCGATTACCATTCGAGCAATGTAGCAACACACCGTATGGCTGAAGATACGTTCATTTAGCATCTGCAGCGGTAATTCTGAAACTTGAGTTGCTTCAAGTATCATCATCATCATTATCATCATCATCAGTCTATATTTATGTCCACTGCAACACGAAGGCCTCTCCCTGCGATCTCCAATTACCCCTGCCTTGTGCTAGCGTATTCCACCTTGCGCCTGCGAATTTCCTAACTTCATCATCCCACCTGGTTTTCTGCCATCCTCGACTGCGCTTCCCTTCTCTTGGTATCCATTCTGTAATCCTAATGGTCCACCGGTTATCCATCCTACGCATTACATGGCCTGCCCAGCTCTATTTCTTCCGCTTAATGTCAACTAGAATATCGTCTATCCCCACTTGTTCTCTGATCCACACCGCTCTCTTCCTGTCTCTTAACGTTAGTCCTAAGATTTTTCGTTCCATCGCTCTTTGTGCCGTCCTTATCTTGTTCTCGAGCTTCTTTGTTAGCCTCCAAGTTTCTGCCCCATATGTTAGCACCGGTAGAATGCAAGTATACGCACATACAATCTTCTGGTATCAACCAAGGCTCCTATGGCACTCGCTTTAAAAGGTCGGCCGTGAGCATTACGGCGTGATCAGGAAGAAGCAACGACGTCGAAGCGTATGACTAAGACGGCATGAGGCCAATGAAATGACGATGAGCGCATGCCAATGATGCCATGACGACAACTGTATACCGAAGAGTTCATGACAATGGTGTCGACTGTGACAAATCAGAGCAACAGTACGACAAGGATTGCATGACAACGATGATTTGAGGATGACAGCATGACGAGAGTTGGATGACAAAGCTGGAATGACGATGATGCAACAACCATGATGCCATCACAACCGCAAGTACATACCTAATGATCCAAGCTATTACAAAGCTTTGCTCACTGGGTGTGCCTGGAAGTCGTCAAGGCTAAGGTATGTCGAAAGTCAGATAATGAAGCTCGAGGGAAGTCGCCACAGCTGCATCATATCGACGGTATGAAAAGGAATGCATGACTGCCGAATGGTATTGGTGGCGTCACAAAGAAAGCATTAAGCTGGCATGACAATGACGCAACGACAATGACGCCATCACAACAATGAGCCCATACCG
Organism: Dermacentor silvarum; assembly: GCF_013339745.2. Classification (NCBI taxonomy): domain Eukaryota; kingdom Metazoa; phylum Arthropoda; class Arachnida; order Ixodida; family Ixodidae; genus Dermacentor; species Dermacentor silvarum. Next base: position 39,300,292 of record NC_051160.1, read on the forward strand.
ATTGGTCCAAGCAATTAGACAATTTTGATCACTGGGTTGGCGTCATACGCATGACGACGACTGCACGACGAATGTCGTGTGACGTAGCTGAAATGATGACTATGGAGCGACCATGATGGCATCACCACGTTGGTATGACAAGGAATGCATCATGGCTGTTTTATGATAAAGCTGGAATGAAATCTATGAAACGACCACGAAGGCATCGCGACGGTGGTATGCCAACACATGCGTGATGACTTTATGACGACGATGGCGTGATGGCTACAGCATAACGAGAGCCAAATGAAGAAGCTGGAAAATGATGCTACGAACATGACGGTATAGCCACCACTAGCACCTACCAAGTTACCCAAGCTAATGGACAACTTGGTTCACTGGGTCAACATGAAAGACGTGATCACGATGGCATGACGAGAGTCAGGTGACTAAGCAGAAATGACGGCGATAGAATGACATCACGACATCATTATCACGAGCACATATACCTAGAGCCTATGCTGCTATACAACTTGGGATATTGGGTCGGCGTAGGAGGATAGATAGAAAGATAGATAGATCGTCTAAATATGCTTGAAGTAGACAAGTAGTTGTAATCACGTTGTTAACTAATAAAAAACGCCAAATCCACAAGTACGAAAATGAACTATCCAGGTTTCTGCCCGCTCACGCGGGCTGCGTAGAACTGGCCTGTCAGGTCTATATAAATTTAAACGGCCGCACTAATTTGCATATATTCCCCCAAACGACATTCGCCATAAGAGACAGAAGACGATTGGCAGACTCTTGAAATTATTCGGTGCAGCTTTAGCTTTCATATTCAATGCAGCTTCATACAGCTTCAGTAGTTTGTTTAGCCCTGGCGAAATTTCGAAAAGCCCCGTACTCAGTCTAACTTATTTCCAAGAACTAAAAGAAATAAATTAGAGAAGTCTTTCTGTTGCCTTAGAAGAGTACAAAGGCCGTAAACTTGCACATATATCATTACCTACACCCCACCTACATCGGAAGCCAAGCTACACTTCCAGTGTAGATGAAAAAGGTACCTTATCCACTTATTTCCTGAATTAAATATTGTGCAGAACCGTCATAGCAGAATATAGAACTAAACTCATAGATTTCTGCTCCCTCTGAATTATCTGTGGAACTTTCTGCATCACTAAATTGCATCGGGCGAGCCAGTAAAAAATTTAAACATGGCATTCCTAAGATTATCGCCGTTCTATACAGCATGGTTAAGTGGCATGTCGTCTCAGTAAGAATAAAAGCAAATATTTCTAGCGGGTCAAAAAGACACATCATGTTTTTATCTAGCATATTTTTCTTGATCTTACTATAAATTTTACTGAACGGCGCAAACTTTTACGTAACTGTAGCTGAGTTTTTTTTTTTTTTTTTTGGCGCTGCGGAACTCAAACAACGCCTATATTTGCGGTAAGTAGAAGACGAACACGGAGAACGCTGAAGACCGGACGCGAGTAGAAACGCTGCCGTCTTCGTTAGCCAGCGTGAAACCGTTCGACCCACATGCGCCAACCTTAGCCTTACTCTGACCGTCAAAATAAACGTTCTTTGCTTGATGTTTTTCTTCCCTCTCAAGAACTACATCAGAAAAGTAACGGCGGCTGGGATGTTGCAGTGGCGTAAAGAAGAAATAACACGAAATACACACATGGAGGGAAGCTTCAAATACTCTCTGCATGTTTTATTTTCACGCTGTTTCATCACGTCATTCTTGATTTTCTTTCAAAATTGCTGGAATATATATATATATATATATATATATATATATATATATTAGTAACACTACACTCGACCGACGTGATCCTTCGCGTTGGTTCCGTATGTTTGTCTATCAGTCTGTGTGCAGTCACGCTTCATTCCGTATAATCCCATTAGCAATATCAGTTCGAACGTCAGAGAAAATCACGGGCCGAACTCGCCAAGCTTTTCGTTTGTAAGTGCAGGTTGCCATTGGCCAGCCTCCTTCGCTAATGATCTGTCCAACACCGCGATTGGCTGACACCTGATTCTACGCATAGTTCTGGCGTAAGCACGTTTTTGTGAATCCGGCCCCAGGTTCGGTTTCTAACATCGTAACATACTTGTATATTCTTGGAGTTCTTTTTTTTGCAGATTTACCGCTGAGTTGTTGCGGAGAAAGCAATTTTATTAGCCTTATACAACTTACAAGCTTCACTATATTTACTTGTTTGTTTATTTATACAGTACCTGCGTGGCGAGTAAGGCATTACAGCAGGTAGGATTTCATTCGAAATGTCGTAGAAAGGAAGGGAATCTCTGCTTTATTTTTTAGTACATGTCCTCCAATTCTCGTAGAGCAGTGTACAGAAGCAGTTTTTTTTTAACGACCAGATGGAAAATTGGGGTGGAGTTGACTTGATTGACCCGGTAGGCCCTGTACATTGTGACCAGGTACTGTTGGTTAACCGGATTGGCCATGTGTGCTTGGTAGATTTGGTAGGCTTGGTGCACCGGGGAGGTCGTTTTGTGCGGGCAGGCTTTCTATGCGGGGATGTCCGATGCTTCCTGGTACTTGCGAGGTGGGCAGCCCATTTTGTTGAGTTTGTACACACGTCGGGCAAGAAACAGCTTTGCTATCTGCAAAACAGAGGATAGCGAGCTCATGGAGACGTATGTGCAGTTTGCCTAGAAGCGTAGTTGCTGTTGCCACAAGTAATGATGTATATTCAGATTGAATGATGATATTTACCATAGCCAAAAAGATCCAAAACTTGTTCAGGGGAACGATTGCTATAGAAATGTTTCCTGTAGTTGTATTTTACTTTCAGCTCTGTAAAACTTTTCTTATCACACGTGATTCGTGTAGCCATTTTGAAGGAGTGGTAAAAATTGAGGGGTTGAATAAGGAAATCCGGTGTGCTGAAAGATTAGAATACTTGTTCCTGCGTTGGCAGGACATTCTTGTGGGCTCAATTGATGGCAAGGTGACATGCAACAAGCACTCAGCAAATTGATGCGAACGGTGCATATATTCATTGGAATCACGCATACAACGTATACAGAAACGCGGCGTCTACTCCAGTTGTACAAAAAAGAAAAATACGTGACTCATAGACCCGTAAGGCTGAGGCTACACGCGCTGAGCAAAGTGAAGCGAACAGTGCATAATTTCATTGAAAACACCCATAGAGAGAGATAAATGAGATGCGAAAGGCAGGGATGTTAACCGGAAGGTAAATATCCAGTTTGCTACCCTACACTGGGGAAGGGGTAAGGGGAGACAGAAAGATAAAGAAAAATGCACACACCTAGAGAGGGAGATAAAAAAAGAAAAACACACACACACACACATACAAAGGAACTCAGGAGCGTCACAGTCGTTAAAACAGGTCGCGTGACCGGAGGAACTTTAGTAGCGCCCTCGTTGCCTTTTGCTGTGAAGACCGTATCAGTCGGCATTCTAAAATCGTCTGCTCAGAAAGCGGCCAGTCGTCGAGGCATGCCCATACAACACACAGAACAGAATGCGTTTCAATCCCTTGCTGAGAGGATGCAACTTAAAGCAGAAGAGAAATGTAGTTGGGGCGAGTCTGACCCCGTTATATGTCGAAAACGAGCCGAAGAAGCCGAACTGGGAAAGCGCAAACTCCAAGATGCGAGACGGCGCATTACCAAGTGGGCAGCAGCATATCGCCTTCACGTGTTGCAGGTGTGTAACGTCCTCCCGAACTTTCCTTTTTATGTTTATTTATAAAAACGTCTACAGGGCGTCCCCGTTAGAAATATCGAACGTCTTAAAAACGACGGAGTATGCTAGGAGGCCAAAACCAACTTAGTGGTGTTGATAATCGCGTGGCCTAGTACGCGATATTTTTTAGGGGCGAAGCTCCTCAAAGCGGCACCCGTTCGTCCCTCGTCGTAGTCGTAGTGCGTAACCAGTCTTACGCTTTGACCTGCAAGGTGGTGCCGGTGGGAGATTTCTCCTGTGCGTTGTTGAACAATAAAAAATTCGCAGCGTGCGCGTTAACTAAAAGCCGAATTCTTCTGTCTCTCATTCCCCATTAGCAGCCATTGGCATGTTCTGCAGTAGGAAACGTTAGTAGAAGTAGAAGTGTAAGTGTTAGCTAAAAGCCGACTTCTGCTGTCTCTCATTCCCAGTAGCAGCCATTGTTTACCTCCAAGGTAGTGCCTGGTGAGATTTTATGAATTGCTTAATAGATGGCGTTGTGTGTCCGTATATGTATGTATACCCATATATACATATATATGTATACGTATAGTATAACCGGAAGCCGACTTCCGCTTCCGGTTCCACTTCCGGTTCCGCTTCCGGTTCCGGAGAACGCTTCCGGCGTTTTATGAAAAAAAAAATTCAGAAAGTTGTGTCCGTAGCGCGGAATCAAACCAGGGACCCCTCGCTTCCGAACGCGCGGCGCTAACCACTACGCCACGAAGCGCACATAGACACACGCACCACGATGGCAATAAATACCCAACATTAACGAAAGGCCGCGTTTGTAGCGCGTTTCTAACGCGTTTGTGCTAGCGCGTTACGGCCCGTGTAAGAAGCTGGTGTAAGACGCTGCGGCCTCTCCGCCTTACCTTCAACGCGTTTCGAACGCGCTGCCCAAGGCGGTGGCAAGTCAAGTTCA